>NW_028158093.1:0-37761 GCF_964263955.1 Coregonus lavaretus
TAGGAGCCAGGCAGGGAGAGAGGGAGCATAGCCTGTTCTGTATCTAGCTAAATGAAAAGGCATATGCCATGCACTAGTTTGGGGTCACTTAGTAATTTCCTTGTTATCGAAAGAAAAGCAATTTTTTTGTCCATTAAAATAACATAAAATTGATCAGAAATACAGTGTAGACATTGTTAATGTTGTAAATGGCTATTGTAGCTGGAAACGGCAGATTTTTAATGGAATATCTGCATAGGCGTACAGAGGCCCATTGTCAGCAACCATCAGTCCTGTGTTCCAATGGCACGTTGTGTTTGCTAATCCAAGTTTATCATTTTAAAAGGCTAATTGATCATTAGAAAACCCTTTTGCAATTATGTTAGCACAGCTGAAAACTGTTGTGCTGATTAAAGAAGCAATAAAACTGGCCTTCTTGAAACTAGTTGAGTATCTGGAGCAATTGTGGGTTCGATTACAGGCTCAAAATGTCCAGAAACAAATAACTTTCTTCTGAAATTCGTCAGTCTATTCTTGTTCTGAGAAATTAAGGCTATTCTATGCGAGAAATTGCCAAGAAACTGAAGATCTCGTACAACGCTCTGTACTACTCCCTTCACAGAACAGCGCAAACTGGCTCTAACCAGAATAGAAAGAGGAGTGGGAGGCCCCGGTGCACAACTGAGTAAGAGGACAAATACATTAGAGTGTCTAGTTTGAGAAACAGTCGCCTCACAGGTCGTCAACTGGCAGCTTCATTAAATAGTACCTGCAAAACACCAGTCTCAACGTCAACGGTGAAGAGGCGACTCTGGGATGCTGACCTTCTATGCAGAGATGCTCCAGATACTCAACTAGTCTCAAGAAGGCCAGTTGTATTGCTTCTTTAATCAGCACAACAGTTTTCAGCTGTGCTAACATAATTACAAAATGGTTTTCTAATGATCAATTAGCCTTTTAAAATGATAAACTTGGATTAGCAAACACAACGTGCCATTGGAACAAAAATAATCAGCCATTTCCAGCTACAATAGCCATTTACAACATGAACAATGTCTACAATGTATTTCTGATCAATTTGATGTTATTTTAATGGACAAAAAATTGCTCTTCTTTCAAAAACAAGGACATTTCTAAGTGACCCCAAACTTTTGAACGGTAGTGTACATGTCAGTATATACACACAACAAGTAGGTCACATGGGGGAGGGCCGTTGTGCCATTAGGTGTTACTTTATTTGTTTTTTTAAACCAGGTTTGCTGTTCACTTGCGCTATATGAGATGGAAGGGAGTACCATGCACTCATGGCTCTGTATAGTACTGTACGTTTCCTTGAATTTGTTCTGGACCTGGGGACTGTGAAATGACCCCTGGTGGTAAGTGTGTGTGTCAGTGCTGTGTGTAAGTTGCAAACAATTTCGAATTTCCCACACATTAATGTTTCTTATAAAACAAGAAGTGACGCAGTCAGTCTTTCCTCAACTCTTAGCCAAGAGAGACTGGCATGCATAGTACTAATATTAGACCACTGATTACAATGAAGAGCAAGATGTGCCGCTCTGTTCTGGGCCAGCTGCAGCTTAACTAGGTCTTTCTTTGCAGCACTCGACCACACGACTGGACAATAATCAAGATAAGATAAAACTAGAGCCTGCAGGACTTGCTTTGTGGAATGTGGTGTCAAAAAAGCAGAGCATCTCTTTATTACGGACAGACCTCTCCCCATCTTTACAACCATTGAATCTATATGTTCTGGGAATACAGATAAGCATCTGTTGATCACAGATACCTTAAAAAAAAGGCAGGGGTGTGGATCAGAAAACCAGTCAGTCAGTATCTGGTGTGACCACCATTTGCTTCTTGCAGCACAACACAGCTCCTTCGCATTGAGTTGAACAGGCTGTTGATTGTGGCCTTGGAATGTTGTCCCGCTCCTCTTCAATGGCTGTGCAAAGTTACTGGATATTGGCAGGATCTGGAACACGCTGTCGTACACATTGATCCAGAGCATCCCAAACATGCTCAATGGGTGACATGTCTGTTGAGTATGCAGGCCATGGAAGAACTAGGACATTTTCAGCTTCCAGGAATTGTGTTCAGATCCTTATGACATGGGGCCGTGCATTATCATTCTAAAACATGAGGTGATGGCGGTGGATGAATGGCACGACAATGGGCCTCAGGATCTCGTCATGTTATCTCTGTGCATTCAAATTTCTACCGATAAAATGCAATTGTGTTCATTGTCCGTAGCTTATGTCTGTCCATACCATAACCCCACTGCCATCATGAGGCATTCTGTTCAAAACGTTGACATCAGAAAACCGCTCGCCCACAGGACTCCATCCACGCTGTCTGCCATTTGCCCGGTACAGTTCAAACCGGGATTCATCTGTGAAGAGCACACTTCTCCAGCGTAGCCAGTGGCTATCGAAAGTAAGCATTTACCCACTGAAGTCGGTTACGACGCCGAACTGCAGTCAGGTCAAGACCCTTGTGAGGACGACAAGCACACAGATGAGCTTCCCTGAGACAGTTTCTAATAGTTTGTACAGAACTTATTCGGTTGTGCCAACCCACAGTTTCATCAGCTGTCTGGGTGGTTGGTCTCAGACGATCCCTCAGGTGAAGAAGCCGGATGTGGAGGTCCTGGGCTGGCATGGTTACACGTGGTCTGCAGTTGTGAGGCCGGTTGGACGTACTGACAAATTATCTAAAACAACGTTGAAGCCGACTTATGGTAGATACATTAATATAACATTATCTGGCAACAGCTCTGGTGGACATTCCTGCAGTCAGCATGCCAATTGCGCACTCCCTCAAAACTTGACATCTGTGGCATTGTGTTGTGTGACAAAACTGCACATTTTAGAGTGGCCTTTTATTGTCTCCAGCACAACATACACCTGTGTAATGATCATGCTGTTTAATCAGCTTCTTGATATGCCACACCTGTCAGGTAGATGGATTATCTTGACTAACAGGGATGTAAACACATTTGTGCACAAAACTTGAGAGAAATAAGCTTTTGGAATATTTTATTTCAGCTCATGAAACATGGGACCAACACTTTACATGTTGCGTTTATATTGTTGTTCAGTGTAAGTTTAAGTCTGAAAAGATCCAGAACTCATTTCCCTACTGTTCCATTTTTCTCCCTCCCTATTTCAAACAGACAATAATTATGCTTATCTTGTGACAATTTAATGTTGCATGCCAGGCTCAGACAGAGAGAAGAGAGAGAAGAGAGGGATAAGTATGAGGAGGAGAGAATGAAATTGCTAATAAAGTTTGGCCAAAGTGTGCATGGTAATAATCATACGGCTGGCACAAATCAATCCCAGAAATCTGTATGCTTGGCAGGGCTCTAACAAAGACCAGCCATGTGGAAAATAGGCCTGGTGTCACCCCAGACGACCTGTGGAGGCATACCGCCTCACACCCCAGCCCCTACCAGAACAACTGTGGAGTGACTGAGACTGAGTCAGAGATGGAGACACACTCAGGCCTCAACACCACGCTGCCTCACACCCTGGCCCCATACTGCACCATGCTCCCCTTTCACACCCCAGCTCCTATCATTGTGTGGAAAATAGGCCCAACGTCACCCCAGACGACCTGTGGCGTGACGGGGACAGAGACTGAGTCGGAGACACACTCAGACCCTTACTACACCGTCTCACACCTTGGCTCCTACCGCTTGACCTATCAACTAGCTCTCACTGGATTCGAACATGCAACCTTTGGCACCAGAGGCAAATGCTTACGCCCACCAGTCATCAGTGGAGGCTGCTGAGGGGAGGACGGCTCATAATAATGGCTGGAACAGAGCGAATGAAATGGCATCAAACGCATGGAAACCATGTGTTTGATATATTTGATACCATTCCATTAACTCCGCTCCAGCCATTACCAAGAGCCCGTCCTCCCCAATTAAGGTGCCACCAACCTCCTTTGTCTGTCATCCCCGTCCACAACCGGAACCTACTTGAAGGTAACAGAGCTCAATGTGGCCCCTAGTGGCCGGTTTCCACGTAATCTCCAGACATCCTCAGACATGGATGGACGTCGAATACTGACATGTATCACGGGTGACCTGGCTGGGCCTATAGTGTACCACCTTACAGCCCCTAAAACACCAGACCCATACGGCACCGCACTGCCGAGCTCCCCGGCCCCTACCCACAGTGTGGAGAATAGGCCCAGCGTCACACCAGAAGACTCCTGACACTCCTGAGTGGCGCAGTGGTCTAAGGCACTGCATCGCAGTGCTAACTGTGCCACTAGAGATCCTGGTTCGAATCCAGGCTCTGTCGCAGCCGGCCGCGACCGGGAGACTCATGGGCGGCGCACAATTGGCCCAGCGTCGTCCAGGGTAGGGGAGGAAATGGCCGGCAGGGATGTAGCTCAGTTGATAGAGCATGGCGTTTGCAATGCCAGGGTTGTGGGTTTGATTCCCACGCGGGGCAAGTATAAAAAAATAAAAATATGTATTCACTAACTGTAAGTTGCTCTGGATAAGAGCGTCTGCTAAATGACTAAAATGTAAAATGTAAAGACCTGTGGAGAGACGGAGACACTCTGGCCCCATAGTGCACGGCCCCTCGTTCTCCCAAACAACCGTGAGAGACACCCCATCAACCAGCTTCACCTGGTTCACAATGACATGGCTATGTTCATAGTAGCACCACTCTTAGCCAGAATACAGAGAAGCTGGGGCTCTTTAACTATGAGCTCAAGACAGATGATGAGTTTTTGATTGTTGATTACATGTGTGGCCGTCTCCCAAGAGGATCCCAACTCTATCTTCCTCAGAATCCTTTGTGTGTGTCTCTCACTCTCTCGGAGTGTGTGTGGTTGCCTGACTTGGTTATTTGGATGGAAGCTACACTGTGATATCTGTCTCTCAGCCTCTGTGCCTGGCCGGCAGCCATCTAATCAAAGCTATTGTCCCAACATGTCAATATGCTATAATAGCTCTATGTAATGGAAACAAATACCACTGATCAACCGCACCATCCACCTGCTTTTAAACTCTGTCCTTCCATCTAACAGAACATCTAATGCCTTGGCTACAATGAAACAGTAGCCAGACACACAATACAATGATAGCATCAATGGTAGCAAACTGGAGCTCCAGTTCGTGAGTGACTGAATGATTGGATACAATGTCTACCGGTTGTCAATGACTTGGCTGTTGCGTTGTTGTTCCTGTTGTTGTTATCCCTCCAGATTGCTTGAGTGTACAGTATTAACAGTTTTTCCTCCAAAATGATCTTGAACTTGAAATCCAGTTTAATCCAAAGGTCAGGGGTCGTTGAATGGTGACATCACTCTGATACCATTCTGGGGTGTAAACCCATATCTCTCCCTGATCCCAGCCCAACGCTGGCGAGGCAGATGCTGACTCCAATAGAAATGTAGATCGTAGCCAAGCGACCCAAAATGACTAACCCACAATATCATGCATCACCAGTCCAATCAAAACCCAGAACGCAGAACGCTAACCTTAAACCCCCAGCACACCTGCCTCTGCCGCCAACACCATCAATAACGAGAGAAAAATGAAATAAAAAATAAATAAATATAACAGAACAGAAACATGTGTGCATCCCTGCCATCACACACTTTGCAGCTGGAGGCGAATAGAGAAAATCCACAAATTGCTAAGGCGAGATAGATAATAAATGAAAGAACTAAAGAATAAATAGTTTCATCCTGTCGCTTTCATAAACATCAACAAGTATTTTCTCTTGAGCAGCAGGGGGGTAGAATCACAAGCCTAAAACAAATTTGGCTAAATGCAATTTATTAGCAATTTATTAAGGAAAAAAGAAATACGTAAGTTATGTCATTTTTTACTGCTACACTTAGTGTGTGATTATAAAGCACTTATGAAGGACTTACGAAGTGTCTGTCGCGTATGTCTGTGGCATCAAAAGCAATTCATCTTTCTATAAATTATAGATTACATTTCTAGGTTCTCGTATCAATATTCACATCCAGACTCAGTCTTGGTTGTCGAGTGCTGTTTTGAATAGTTGTATAGGATTTATTGTCATAATGTGGCTAGTCAAGTCAACCATCCGATATACTGTATGTTGTGGTATTTCTAGAAAGCATATGCAGCCCTAATTTGCAATGGAGGTCTCTCTCTCTCTCTCTCTCTCTCTCTCTCTCTCTCTCTCTCTCTCTCTCTCTCTCTCTCTCTCTCTCTCTCTCTCTCTCTCTCTCTCTCTCTCTCTCTCTCTCTCTCTCTCTCTCTCTCTCTCTCTCTCTCTCTCTCTCTCTCTCTCACACTCACTCACTCACTCACTCACTCACTCACTCACTCACTCACTCACTCACTCACAGTAGAAAGGAGAGAACAACTGGAGAAGAACAGAACAGAAGTAGCCTGATGATGAGTCCCAGAAGATATGAGACCTGTCACAGCTCTGCTAGGCTGTCCTCCAACTCACACACACACACACAGCTCTCCCCTTCAACAACACACAACAACCTGCCTGGCTATGGTCATAAGTAGTGCACTATGTAAGGAATAGGGTGCCATTTGGGACGAAGCCTAGATGTAGTTTAATGCACTGGAATGGCTCCTGCAATAGTGGGGACAATATCACTTCTGAGGCTTTCTATTAAATTATAGTTCTAAGATAGCATATACATATCCTTGAGATGGCATGTGTTTCTGAGAGAATATTCACCCTGCATATATTGACTTTGTGCCAGGTTTCAGAACTATTGCCAAAATAAGCTGCAATGATGTGACGTGAGTCTATCGGATCCTACCTCTGAATCCTACCTCTGAATCCTACCTCTGAATCCTACCTTGCACCCTCACTTCTCATGGCACGAATACAGCAGGAGAAAAGTGCATGAAGGAATAGGACTATGAGTAACAAACAGTAGGGAATAAGACTGTGTATGTGTCAGGGCAACTGTGGTGCCATGGTGACTAAGCTCATTTGACAGACAGACAGGCAGTGTGTACTGTAGGCTTGGTAAGAGCACTTGAGAACAAAAGCTGTGTCTGTATCCCAAATGGCACCCTATTTCCTATACCCTGCACTATTTTTGACTAGGGCCTATAGGACTCTGGTCAAAAGAAGTGCACTATACAGGGAATAGGGTGCCATTTGGGATGTAGCCACGTACTGTAGGCTAGGTAACAGCACTTCTGGACAAAGGAGGTGAGTTCAGACATACAGTTATAACAGAGAGCTCTATTCACGTACCATTCACTCTTTGTCCGATAGACTTCACAAAGTTGTAGTGAAAGAATGAGAGAAGGTGATACTGGCGACTGGCTGGTGTGGGAGCAGAGTGTGATGACTATGTCTTCCCGAGTGGCGCAGTGGTCTAAGGCACTGCATCGCAGTGCTAACTGTGCCACTAGAGATCCTGGTTCGAATCCAGGCTCTGTCGTAGCCGGCCGCGACCGGGAGACATGGGGCGGCGTACAATTGGCCCAGCGTCGTCCAAGGTAGGGGAGGGTTTGGCTGGCAGGGATGGCGTTTGCAATGCCAGGGTTGTGGGTTCGATTCCCATGGGGGGCCAGTATGAAAAAAAAATATGAATGCACTCACTAACTGTAAGTCGCTCTGGATAAGAGTGTCTGCTAAATGACTAAAATGTAAAATGTATTGACTCATCCACAATTTATGACATTGTTTGGATGGCTGACCATTTGTGGGCTATCACAGGGGTCAAACACACCTTATCTGTGGCAATCTCAAAGAAGAGACGTTCCCACGGAAGTCCTGGGGTCACTGACGCCAGGAGAGTTGTGAAGACTGAAGAAAACGTAATATTGACGAAATGAATGTTACTGTGTGAATTAAACTGTCATGTTTGAATTGTTTCAAGAGTTCATAAAGAGCTATGAATTTTGATACGTTTCATTGTACTGTAAGTGCTATGGATTTATTGTTACAGAGACACTGTGTTATTCTGTTCGTCGGAAGACGGAGAGTTCAAAGATGAACAACACAGGCTGCGCTCCTATCATTTAAATGTAGATCATTAGATTCAAATCTGGGTGTGTTTTCCTTTCTATAGTTTTTACTAGCAAAGTGCAAAGAAATGTTATTTCAGGTTGGGGGTGAGTTTCTGCTTGAATTTGGTTAAAAGGACAGAGAATTTGTTCATACTTTGAGAAGTTGTTAGCAAGCTCCTGTGTGTATAAGTCACACATCTTTTTTTCTTAGATGTGATTCTGAACTGAAAACATGTGGAACCATGTTAAGTCTTAGCCTATCGGTGATAGTCATTTACTCTGAATAGTCTGTAATGTATCATGTATTTCATGTACACTGTAATTGTTTGAACGTTAATTATTTTGTGACTAATACATTATTATTAGCTAAATTGAGTAAATGCATTCCTCGTTTTACAGAGTAATTATTTTAATGACTATACGTTCATAATTTAGTAGGTCTATTTATAGTTATTTATAGTTATTTACACAATACACTACACATGTTTTGGAACCACCTTGACATCTATGACCTGATTGCCTCAATAAATTAATGCTAGAACATTTGTTGCCAGGATTAGCTATTTGCATCTAGTCTCATACTGAGAGGTGATGTAATGCTTGCTACCTTGACTAGATTCCTCCAGAGACGTACAGGGCCTGTTGCATTTATTCACATAATAATGGAGTCAGATTGATGAATGTAGTTTATTATTATAGTCATCATTTCTACATAATGGTTGGATCATTTCTATACAACTACAAAGTCTTGCTTGAAAGAAACACATAAAGAACAGAGCAGACAGGAGACAAGGTCACTATGACCTCATGCAGCTCTATTGAAAAGCAGCAGGACATGGCTGTATTGTTTGTCTCCAAGATGACAAGTTGCAGACAAAGAGGTAACAGCTCAACTTGAGACACATTATCCAATGTACTCTCTAGTCTTGTCATGTCCATTTTATATTGAGACAAAAACCAGCAAGTTTTAAATAGCGGTAAATAGCGGACTGTCATATAAAACATTTCATTATTTTTTTTGCCGGTAATTTACCGTGTGTTTTGTCTGAAATAGGTCATAGGTCATAGGTTCATTTCAACAAATGTGCCCTTCCCTCCCTCCCTT
Organism: Coregonus lavaretus; assembly: GCF_964263955.1. Classification (NCBI taxonomy): domain Eukaryota; kingdom Metazoa; phylum Chordata; class Actinopteri; order Salmoniformes; family Salmonidae; genus Coregonus; species Coregonus lavaretus. The sequence goes on from NW_028158093.1 coordinate 9,081, forward strand.
TGCTCTCCCTCGCTCTTTGCCCCTTTATTACATCAGAGGTATCTTTGGGAAAGGGCAGCATTTATCACTAGCCCGTGGCATCATTTGTCTGCTAAATTGCTCCTTAGCTTAATCTGTCATTGGTATCAAAGAGGGGACTGACAGACAGTACAGTGCGTATTCACCTTGCCAGCCTTCATTTGGTGTAGTGAGGGGGAAGATGACCTAACCCTATCTCACCTCTGTCTCTCACATGCTGTGAAGACACCTCATAACATCAGATATAACCCCTTGTACATGACATGCACTGCTGGCTATACAGCCGTGCAAAAGCCCCACCAATCCTTCCCTGTAAGGTGTTTAACCCATTGTACTGCCAAGGAAATCACCTCCATGTGGACATGTCACCCCAGCCACAGGGAACCACAGAGGGAGATACCGTAGAGAGTGACGTACTGTCCAGTGTCCGAGAAAGGTACTGAGTGACATATGGGTCTCTGTTCCCAGCAATGTGGACACCTCCACTGCAGGGCTTGGCAGCAGTCAACCTTGGATTCATCTTCTATGTTCCCTCTCACACACACCTCACCTTGAAACTGACACAGTAGCTAGTTCCTTGGCAACCACACTAATAACCCATTGGCATGGCTTCTCCATCACCTGCCTTAATCATAACCATTACTACCTGCCCAAAAGCATCATCTTCCCTTCTGAGGACTCCAGGATCCCAGCTTCTGATTCCATTGAAAGGCAATTTACAGTGTCCTACTTGAGTATGTTAAGTGTGAACACTCTTTCACACTCTCCTCTCCTTTCAGTTTTCCCTCACTTACCCTGTCTTCACTCCTTCCCTCCTCCTCCTCTCAGCCAGAGGGTTGGATCCATCCCATGACTTTATAATGCTACATCTGTTTAGCCAACCCTGCAAATTAAGGCACCTCAAACCGCTTCATTACTCAGCCCATTCAATTAAAACACGTCTGTGTTGAGCTCGGAGGCTGATACCTTGATATATATTATACACACGTACACGCACATGCGCACACACACACACACACCGGATCCCAAAAAACAAGATAAAAGCATGAGTATAATAGATACCATCGCAAAGTAGGTGTGACATGGAAATAGGAAGATTACTGTTTTATGATTTAGCTCCATTCATGTGCATCTGAATCCCATTTTGGGACTAACATGTGTGCTCCTGTGTGTGTGTGTGTGTGTGTGTGTGTGTGTGTATGTGTGTGTGTGTGTGTGTGTGTGTGTGTGTGTGTGTGTGTGTGTGTGTGTGTGTGTGTGTGTGTATTCCCATAGCATTAACTCTGTGTTAGATCCTGCTTGTTAAATCGTGGTCTATGGGGAAAGCCACACAGCAGGTCCTGATGAATGTCTATGCTGGATTATACTGAGCAATAGGCCAAATCCCTGCTTCCCACATCATACAGGAGACTAAGGATAAACAAACCCAGAATCATATTATAATGTATGAGTATGTGTGTACACACACACTATGACTTATTGGAGTTGACAATGGACACGAGCGGCGCAGCAGAAGGTAATTATGGAGGGTAAGTGGCTAGTTGCCCACGCAATCATCCATGTCAGGGGCCACACAGCAACATGGTCAGGGACCACACAACAACATGGTACGGGGCCACACAGCAACATAGTATGAGGCCACACAGCAACACGGTCAGGGACCACACAGCAACAAGGTCAGGGACCACACAGCAACATGGTCAGGGGCCACACAGCAACACGGTCAGGGACCACACAGCAACATAGTACGGGGCCACACAGCAACATGGTACGGGGCCACACAGCAACATAGTATGAGGCCACACAGCAACACGGTCAGGGACCACACAGCAACAAGGTCAGGGACCACACAGCAACATGGTCAGGGGCCACACAGCAACACGGTCAGGGACCACACAGCAACATGGTCAGGGGCCACACAGCAACACGGTCAGGGACCACACAGCAACATGGTCAGGGGCCACACAGCAACACGGTCAGGGACCACACAGCAACACGGTCAGGGACAACACAGCAACATGGTCAGGGGCCACACAGCAACACGGTCAGGGACCACACAGCAACATGGTCAGGGGCCACACAGCAACACGGTCAGGGACCACACAGCAACACGGTCAGGGACCACACAGCAACATGGTACGGGGCCACACAGCAACACGGTCAGGGACCACACAGCAACACAGTCAGGGGCCACACAGCAACATGGTACGGGGCCACACAGCAACATGGTACGGGGCCACACAGCAACATAGTATGAGGCCACACAGCAACACGGTCAGGGACCACACAGCAACATGGTCAGGGACCACACAGCAACAAGGTCAGGGACCACACAGCAACACGGTCAGGGGCCACACAGCAACATGGTCAGGGGCCACACAGCAACACGGTCAGGGACCACACAGCAACATGGTCAGGGGCCACACAGCAACACGGTCAGGGACCACACAGCAACACGGTCAGGGACAACACAGCAACATGGTCAGGGGCCACACAGCAACACGGTCAGGGACCACACAGCAACATGGTCAGGGGCCACACAGCAACACGGTCAGGGACCACACAGCAACACGGTCAGGGGCCACACAGCAACATGGACGCCAGCTCAAAGAGACTGACAGGCACACAGAACATACATTTTCCCAACCCAACCTCACACATGTTTTATTAACCAACTTTTCATCACTCTCTCTCTGTAGCGGGGGATGATGAATGGGAGAACAGATAGGGAGTGTGGTGGTGTGTGTGTGTGTGTGTGTGTGTGTATGTGTAATAGTATGTGATTGAGCAGTTATACCTATAGCTCAGGTCGAGTCCCCCCACGGTTGCGAACACGGCTGGAGGTCTGATTGGTCTGATAGCATTTAGCTGAACAATGAGAGAAATCACGGCCCGCACCGCCCCCACCTCCCCCTGCTCCGCCCCCACCCCCACCGCTCCGCCCCCACCTCCCGCAGGTGTGATGAAAATAGCAGTGTGTGGCAACCCAGTGTGCCCTGACCCCCCCTATTAAAGCTATTAAAAAAGTATGAATTTGTTCATTATTGACTTGCCTTGTTAAATTAATGTAAAAATAATAAAGTTGCAGTCTATAATTAAAAAACAACCCAGCGTGCCCTTACTGCTAAACTATTCAACACAGGCTAAACTCTAACATTGTTTAGAATTACAGGGTTGAAAGACTTTATACCTGGGTGTATGATAGCTATATTTATCTCCCTCCTCCTCTTCATCTACCTGCCACAGGCAATACACTTATAATCAACCTGTTTTAAAGGTTGTACTAAAGCAGTGTGCCAATACCTGTGGGGGAGATGCAAAATACATGCAGATTTCAAACGGAGGAACAGTATAACGTAGCAGTAAAGTTACCTACAAACATCAAGAGAAACCTCAGCATTACACCCCAAAGCTACCTAACTAACCCCAAGAGAAACCTCAGCATTACACCCCAAAGCTACCTAACTAACCCCAAGAGAAACCTCAGCATTACACCCCAAAGCTACCTAACTAACCCCAAGAGAAACCTCAGCATTACACCCCAAAGCTACCTAACTAACCCCAAGAGAAACCTCAGCATTACACCCCAAAGCTACCTAACTAACCCCAAGAGAAACCTCAGCATTACACCCCAAAGCTACCTAACTAACCCCAAGAGAAACCTCAGCATTACACCCCTAAGCTACCTAACTAACCCCAAGAGAAACCTCAGCATTACACCCCAAAGCTACCTAACTAACCCCAAGAGAAACCTCAGCATTACACCCCAAAGCTACCTAACTAACCCCAAGAGAAACCTCAGCATTACACCCCAAGCTACCTAACTAACCCTAAGAGAAACCCTACTACTGCACCTAAAGGGTAGCTAAATTATTTCACCTCTATCAAATCGGTAAGGTAGGAAAAATAGATTGTTACATGTGCATAATCCTGCATAGAATTTCCATGAAATTACCCTGTTTAGCAGGAAAATTATATTATGCTTGCTGTAAAGTTGTGTATTTATGTTGACACTTCAGTTAGCTTCATAGTTCAGTTTTGATTGTCGACTATTAGAGTGAGAAGTATGGTTAGAGAGTAACTATGTGGAGGATGCGCTTCAGCCATGTCTGACAAGATCGTTTACATCAGTAAAAATAATTTCTGCTTCTTTTCTTGAATGATACATTTTCATACATTTTATACAATGTCATACACAGGCTGTTGATGATATAATACTGCCTATGTGCTGCATAGCGGAGATGTGATGTATCGTGTGTAATTAGATGAGAAGGTCACACACACACAAGAAGGACACGTTATTGTCAAGACAATCCATTTGATCTGGTTTAATAACATTACATATGATATATTCTGTAAACATCATTATGTTAGGATAGCAGCAGATGATGTGGAACATGCTTTGATGCAGTCAGTTCCATGTATTAAACAGATCACTTTGTGCCTTAGGGACCTTTCCTACGTACATCCCCATGCGATTATGTTTCTCTGCTGTCAATCTGATTCGGCAGAAATTCCATGAGCGTGTAACTGAATACTGTAGTGGACTACAGAACACACATGGTGATGGGAGAGAGAGAGAGATAGAATAAGAGAGAGAGAGAGAGAGAGAAACAGAGAGAGAGAGAGAAACAGAGAAATACGGCTAAGGCAAGACGATTACATGAAGAATGAAAGCTTTTCCAAGATAAACGGGTGTTTTTCCTCATCATGTTTTTTTGGTGTATCAAGGTGTAGGAAGAGTAAGACAGTGTCAGCAGAGGAGATGGAGGGGAGAAACATGGCAGAGATACATTATGTACATTTCACCGATGCAATTTAAATTTGTTGGAATTTGTGTCTGACTCCGCTCTCCGTTGACTGCTCAGACAGAACTCTACTCCTACGCAAAAAATAAACATGACAAGATCTTTGAAAGTTCAAAGCGATAAAGTATTAAAAGATGGGTGCCCTAAAATATATCCATTACTCATATGTCTTGTTTCTTATGCATGGGAAAAGCCATAAAAATAAGAATGAATAGCATGGACTTGGAAGCTCTAAAGGCGTCAGCATGCTTCAGTTGGGCTGGCGGCTAACGGAAGTCGGCTAGGCAAACCGAACGAGTGTGCTCGCATACTCTCTTAAAATACCTTTGCTTGAAAAAAGCAGCAATAGTACTTTTTGGCAATTTTTCCTCAAAATAGAATGAATCTGACTCAAGAAATGTGTCATTCATTTTGACGTTTTTTTGTGCAATTCTAACTAAGATGTTTGGTCCAGTATTTCTCAATGAAAAAATGTGCATGAAAATGAGTCGTCTCTTGTTGAATGACAACAAATACCTTATTGAAGAATCCCTACAGTTGACCAACCGCGGACGAAGGGCGTAGAACAAACAAAAATTTCACAAAATGTCATAATATATGCACAAACTGTTTCGGCTGGGAAGCATGGGGACGCCTTAACCCTGGCAATTGCTGGTAAACTCATGGGTACAATCAAAATGGCTGCCATTTAACCCTGCCATTGACTTGAATGGAGATGCCCTTTCTATTCATTCTTATTTCTATGGGTAAAGCTCTAGAAACACAGAAATTGAGTCTGGAGAGTAGTAATAATGGAGACAATGGCTCTATAGCCTTATATAAAACCCATAGCATGTCCTGTCAGTCCGTGTACCATCTCTCTATCTCTCTCCCTCCCTCCCTCCCTCTTCTTCCTTCTCTCTGTCTCTCTGTCAAAGGCTATCACACTATTGTCTATCTGAGAGGCCTTGATCTCCTCTTTCCCCTCTCCTCCCTCTCTCCCCTCTCCCTCTCTCCCACCCTCTCGCTTTTTCTCTTCCAGACTCCTCCTGATTGAGAACCTCTACCCCGTCACTGATATCAGTCTGACAACACTACTGTCTCTCTCTCTCTCCTTGCCCCCCCCCCACCCTCCCCTATCTTCTCCTCTCTCAGAGCGCCAGTCAGTGATATCAGTCTGACAACGCTGCCGGGAATCACATCAGATCAGCCCATCTCTGGTCAAGCCGCCCAGCTCCAGCTTCAACTGAGGCCCAGATAATGTGTTAACCATTTCAGCCCTGGACCCATACAGGCCAGACATGTGCAGGCCAAACGTGTCACAGGGACATAGAACGTCTATAGAATAATGTATGGTAAAAACAAGGCAAAGTCACAACAAATCAGAGGCAGATGAAATGAGGAAGGATGACTCTGATTAGGAATCAGTGAGGAATTGGTGTAATTATTCTTGGTTGTGGTTTTAATATGTTTGATATCATATTTGACCGTGTATGTATATAGTATTTATACATATATGGGTCTTTCTGTAAATAATGGGGCCAATGTGTGACATTGGGATCAACATTTCGAAATGGTTTGAAACAAAAATAGAAAGGATTTTCATGCAGTTCCACTTGTGAACATATGCAAATTGGCCCATAACTCCACCTATATACAACATAGGCCAAGGACTATACATCCTTTAAGCAGCAGGGTTCATACAGACATTGGCAAGTCAAATTCAAGGACTTTTCAAGTTCAATGTTCGAGTTCAATGTCTAATTTAACTGATTAATGCTTAATATATATAACATAACAACAACTTACACTGTCATAAATGCAAGGAAAGAAAAGTAGTATGTCACACAATTTTTGACAAATCTCTCAAGACACCAATCATGACAAAGGGTAAAACATAGATTTTAAATCAACTCGTGAATTTTACCCTCTGGAGCCTGATGTCCCGGCTCCATCTTCTCATTGAGCGTCTGAGGATCCTTCGGTATCGGCCAACATTGTGATGGTATCGCCGGTGACTAAGGTGGATTCTGCTTTGCCGGGGTCTACGGTGGCCTCTGTTATTCCTATCATTTGTGGGGGGCGAGTTAAAGGAGCCCCTGGTGGGGCTAGGGTTGGGCTGAGGGCTCCGGCTCGAAATGGACAACAGCCATCAACCATTATTATGGGAAGCTCCATGGTTAGATCGGTGGAAGTCCGAAATATCAGTACACTTTGTTTTCATGGAGCTAGGGTATTGGATTTATCAGAAGTGATGCCCACCATCAAGAAACAGATTCCTGCTCTGAAAACAGCTGTGTTGCATATTGGGTCTAATGATATTATACGCGTGAAATCTGTAAAGCTAAGAGACAATTTCTTACAGCTCTTGGAGAATGCTCAGAAATTAGCAGAACATATAATTGTCTCGGGCCCAATTCCATCTCCTCGCCGTTGTTGGACTGAGTGTTTAAGCCTTCTTTGGTCTCTTCACCAGTGGTTGATGCATCTGACCAAGGACTTGGGCATGTCCTTCGTCAACAATTTTCACTCCTTCTGGAATAGGCCTGGCTACTTTGTGGAAGACGGAATTCACCTGGGTGAAAATGGCTCCCGGCTGTTGTCATCAAACATTGGAAAGGTTCTTGGTCAACTAAATTGATGTGAGGACAATATTAGCATTTCATGTAAGTCCGTTTTTATCATGTCCTCTTTGGTCACTGTGAGAGTTCCACATGTTGTATCTGAAAGTGGTGACATGCCTAATGGTGCTAACCGGAGAAATGTAATTGCTATTCCTACTTTGTTTTCTTTTCCTAATAGGTATAATCCAATCTTTGAGTCTCCTGTTGTTCTGAAATCTCAAAGTAATCTGACTTGTATTGAAACTCCATGTGATTTTAAATGCAGAAAAGGTTTGACATTTTTACATCTTAATATTTGTAGTTTATTACCTAAAATGGATTATGTCAAGATCTGGGCCTCAGGCAGACCCTGATATTTTTATTGTATCTGAAACCTGGTTAACTGGTAAAACCCTGGACTCTGAGGTTGCTATGGCTGGTTACAATGTGTTTAGGGCTGATAGGAAAGGCAAAGGTGGTGGTGTTGCTATTTACACAAATAATCTTATTTCTGTGTCCCTGTTAAAGGCTACCTCCAGTCTTAAACAATTTGAATTGTTGGCTTTAATCTTCAGTTGGGTTCAAACTAAAAAATACCAGTTATAAGAATCTATCGTCCACCCTCCACCAATAAATGTGTACTAAACGAACTCACTGATTTAATTGCCATTTTTACTACCCCAGAGGTATTGATCGCGGGAGACTTTAATCTTGCATGGGGAACACAGGAAGCTGACAGTTTAAATTATTTTTGTACTAATCTAAATTTGACCCAGCTGATTACAAAGCCCACTCGTCCAAACTTAAAAGGACCCTACGAAATCGACTTTGATTGACCTCATATTTACAAATACTCCAGAGAAATATGCTGGGAATGGGGTATTTGCTTTGGATATTAGTGACCACTGTCCCATTGTATGTGTCAGGGATATGCGAATGCTTCGATCCAAACCTTGTTTTATCAACAAGAGGAATTTTAAACATTTGAAATACTTTTTTTGGTGATTTTAATTGTATTGCATCTATACCGGACCCAGAGTTGGCGCTGAACCACTTCTCAAATGTTTTCAATTGTATTGTAGATAAACATGCTCCCTTTAAAAAACTGAGAATTAAAGATCGGTCTTGCCCTTGGTTCAGTCCAGAACTATCTGAAGTCATACACAACAGAGATGCTGCCTGGGCCAAAGCTAGATTCACAGACTCGGGCCAAGACTGGCAGTCTTTCAGGCGATTGAGAAATCTGTGTGTAAAAGCAAAATCAGATTATTATGTTAATACACTATCTGAATGTACAGGGAACCCAGCTACATTTTGGAAAGCTGTTACGTCACTGAAGGGTTATGTCTCCTCTTCTCTCCCCCAATAAGTTAATTTAGATTCTGGCCCTATTACTGACTAAATTGATATCATTAATGCATTTAATCACCGTTTTATCTCTGCGGGCTATATATTTGAATGTATTTCAAAGCCAGCTCTTGAAAAGAGTAGTTTGGATGTAGATGGTGAAAATCTATTGAATGATACTGAAAATGCTGGTAAGGAGTTTTCTTTTCGGAAATTCACTGAGAAAGAAGTCCTGGATGCTTTGTTAACATTAGACAAAAAAAAATCCACAGGGGCTGATCATTTGGAGCCTGGTCTGCTTAAGTGTGCAGCTCCCCTTATTGCTGGCTCAGTAGCCCACATTTTTTATTTAACATTGTTATCAGGAAGTATTCCAAAAGCATGGAAATCCACAAATGTGCTGCCACTCCATAAGGATGGGGATACAAATGATCTTGACAACTATCGCCCCATTTCAAGACTACCTTGCTTAGCTAAGATTCTTGAATCTTTGGTTAATGTACAACTTTGTTCCTTTTTATCTGATAATTGTATTTTTAATATAAACCAATCAGGGTTTAGGCCTGGGCATAGTAACACCACAGCAACCACGCTAGTTGTTAATGATCTTGTCAATGCCTTGGATGCTAAAAAGAGCTGTGCTGCCTTGTTTATTGACCTGTAAAGGCATTCAACACTGTTGATCATTCTGTTTTGCTGATTAAGTTATCAAGCGTAGGCCTGGGATATACAGTCTGTTTATGGTTTTAGAATTATCTTAGTGACAGAACTCAGGCCATCTTGACGGATGGGGTTAAATCAGAATTTCTTGAGATTCAAAAAGGTGTTCCTCAGGGTTCGATTATGGGTCCATTATTGTTCACCTTGTAAATTAATGACATAGGAAACACTGCTAATATTTGTAACATTCATTTCTATGCAGATGACACAGTTTTGTTTTCCTGTGCCACCTCAGTGCAGCAGGCCATTGGTGAAGTTCAGCATGACTTTGATTCAATTCAGAAATCACTTACAGATCTTAAATTAGTGTTAAATACAAGTTAAACCAAGCTCATTCTGTTCTCTAGGTCATGAAATGTTGACCCTGAGGACCTGCATATTTGCGCTATAAATGGAGCCCAAATTGAGCTTGTCTCTCAATATAAGTACCTGGGTGTCTGGATTGATGACAAGTTGTCCTTCTTAACGCATATAGAAAATCGGATTAAGAAGCTAAGATTGTTTTTTTATATCGAAATAAATCATGTCTTATTATTAAAAATAGGAGAAAGATTGTTCAAACAACGCTTCTCCCTGTATTGGATTTTGGTGATATTGTTTACATGCATGCGGCAACCTCTGTTTTGAAAACCTTGGAAGCAGTCTACCATTCCGCAATACGTTTAATCACAGGGGACAATTTTAGGACTCATCATTGTAGTCTGTATAAAAATGTGGGATGGACCTCTATGTCTGTAAGAAGAGAGCTGCATTCTCTTTTATTTATTTACAAAGCAATCTTACAGAAACTCCCTCTATATGTAACCCGTTCACAGGAATGGATAACACTAGAGATCCCTTCAGTCTCCACAGATTTGGGAAATTCTGCATTTTGTTTTTTTGCCCCTAATTTGTGGTACAATCTGCAGAGTTCACTGCAGTTAGATGTGCTGGTGCCACTCAGGCAGTTAAAATGATTGATTGAGGACCTCTATGTAGTTGAATGTGATTGCTTTGATTAAATATGTTTATTGTGTGCTGAATTATATTGTTTTATACAAATATATGTGTATGTTGGTTTAATATTCTGTTTTTATTGTAATGTGTACAGGGCTCTCTTGTAAAATAGATTTTAATCTCAATGTGACTCCCTGTTTAAATAAAGGTTAAATAAATATAATAAATAGCTATGATCCCCCTTATATCTTAATGTAAAAAAAAAAAATTTAACCAGCTGAAACAAGTTGTCCCCAGTGAAGGAAATCCTCACTGGTGCCCTAGTTTATACAAAGACCCATATAGAGTAAAGTATAGAGTATATTCCTGTGTTTGTCCATTCTCTGTGGAGTTCTGTGGCTGGCTAGCATAATGTCAGTGTCACAGTGGATTCAGGAGGAAAAGTCAACAGTGTCTGTATCTTTCTCAGCAGGGAATAACAGCCAGCCCACACAACAACAACAACAACAACAACAACAACAACAACAACAACACAGCCAGGAAACGTTTCCTGAATCACCAGGGAGAATGGTAGGATTGTGATACATTGTCTGTGGGGGGGTTGTGTGTGTGAGACAGACAGACTGAGTCAGTGACAGCAGAGCCAAAGACAGGGAGACAGAGAAAAAATTAAAGAGAGTCTGTGTTTCTCTGTGTGTGTACCTCCCATAAACCCCTGCAATGATCAGCCAAGGACAAAAGACCAAAAGATGTGGCAAGGTCGCCAGCGTCCAAAAGCTACTTGAAAAACGAACAGAAAAACAATGGAATGAAAATTGAGTGAAAATGAGAGGGGGATGATGCGATGTGGCAGAAGAGGAGATGACAATACTCCACAGCTGTAACCAGCAGCCAGAGAGAGGATATTCTGTTGCTTTGCCAAGAGACGCTTTCTTCCCTTCCCTGTCCCCATCTTATCCCTGTACACAGAGCATGCTATGGGCTTATAGTCCATCACATGACTGATGGACGGGATACTGAGGAAGAGATAGGACCGCTCACTGACTGCATTCAGTTCCTAGAGGATGATGACTGGCTGACCGCAATATCAAACCTTTACAGGTTTAGCTCTCGGCAAAAGGCTAGCCTTGTTTCCCCCACTATCTTCCAGTTCCACTGAATGTGAATGATATTGTAGCACTCCTTCCTGACACTGCCAAAGCAACCCTTCAACTGACACAGTACATCAGAATACTGGACAGCATGCTATGAGCTCTAGTGTAACACTAACAGTGATTTATATAGATGCTGTATTGCAGTGATCTGATGAACGGATGACATAAACACCATCAACATGGTCACTTTATAGTCTTTTATTCTGTAACATATTGACCCTCCCTGCCATCATAGCTAGATCAGTGATGCCATAACCAACGTAAACAGAGTCATCATTCTATGCCCTCTGGCCATAGGTGCTCAAGCAGAGTGTCAGGACTGTTAACATATGAACTTGGTGTTTCCTGTATGTAATATAGTGTCCCTTCCTGTCCATCATAGCTCAGTGATGATATAGCCAACATCCACACAGTCATCACTCCCTGGTCTATTGCTCTTGCTCAGAGCTCCATCAGAGCATTATTAACATATGAACTTGGTCTGGAATATATTGCCCCACTCTGTCATTATAGATCAGTGAGATCATCTCCACTAGTTGACCTCATCACTCAGCACTACAAAGGGTAGAGGAAAGAGAAACAGCGCCCAAATATGTCAGATCGGCTTTTCAGATCAAAGCTTGTTTAAGCCAGCACACACATTAACACTTATGGGAGAGACACTCAGGTCAGCTGCTCTCAGCCACAGATTAAGCCTAGATCTGGACTAAAAACACTTTCTATATAGAATATATATTGTGCATGCCTTTTAATCCAGGAGTAGGCCAAATCTGGGTCCGGGAAACCAGCCCAAAGTGTTATTCTGCAAGACATACAGACATAAGATGTAGCCTAAATGGTCCAGACAGAAATGTGCAATGATATAATGATCATTTACCATTACTGTTCTGTATGCATAATGGTAAACTGTGTTTAACACCCCAAAATAGCTTTCCAAGATTGTCCTAGCTAGATCATTTCAATAAAAACCACAGCTGCACTGTGGTCGGTGCAACAACCGTTTTCAAATCGTGACAATGCGCAGAGCTCCAGAAGAGAATTGTTAAAAGATGGCCTTTAAAAAAAAAAATCGGTACAAATGAAAGGGAATATAAAAGTCCCTGGGGGAATTTCATGGCTTTCATTTGAGATCCCTGAAGAATTAGATCAACTTAAAGCTAAACATAGCTGCAGCACTACTTACGATGTGATGATGGAAGGTTCAAACATCCGGGTCATTAAATAATAATCATATTCCATATGTTTTAGAACTATGTTTTAATAGGCCCTTTCTCTCAGCGACACTGTAGGCTCTATTTGACACGGAATAGAAATTATATCATACTACTGTAGCAAGTGGGCTGGCTTGGTACAGCAGATACTGTACTCCATAGTTAAACAGTCAATTTACGTCTGTTAATCTCAGTTACAGTTACATAAATGAATCAGTGTGTGTGTGTGTTTGTGTGTGTGTCTGTATGTATGTGTGTATGAGAATGTATGTGTGTGTGAGAGTGTCCACAGTTGCATCAATTAAATCAGGGAAAACGCTGCACTTTGTAATTAGTCACTCAAACGGAGGGCTGTTTTTCTCTGGGTGAGCTGGGTCGGCTAATTCTAACACAGTCATTAGCCTTCCTCCCAAGGCACCCAGCCATCAGGACCCAGCCATTAAACGTTGAACTGCACCACCATAAATTACTGTAATCCTCTGCCCTCTCTGGGTGAATAAGGCTTAGGCATGGTAGTGGTGAGAAAAGAGGGTGAGACATGGAGGGATGGATCTGACCCATGGGTGATGCAGTGGTGACAGGGGTGAGGCACAGGGTGAGCCAAGTGCAGTGCCCAGCCTGACCTGGAGTCTGGTAGACATCAGACCTGATGGGAGAGGGGGAAGGGCAGGAAAGAGAAGGGAGAGAGAGGAGAGGGTGGACCAGGGACCATGCCAGCAGCCAGGAACCCAACAGAGACAGATGGAGTGCTGCCAAGCCGTCGTGTTTATACGCGGGCTACAAACCAAAACATGATCTCTCTCTCTCTGTTGCGCTCGCTCTGTTGTTCTCTCCCTCCCTCTCTCTCTCTCGCTACACTAAAGGCGAACTGAACGAGTGTGCTTGCCTACTCCCTTAAAATACCTTTGCTTGAAAAGAACGAGAAAAAAACGATTGTACTGTTTGTCCATTTTGGGATGCCGTAGCTAGTATACACTTCCTCAAAATAGTCAGAATTAATCTATGATAACTCAATAAATCTGTCATTCAATTTTGATGTTTTTGCAGAAGAGAATTTAGTCGCACAATTTTATATCTAGCTAAGATGTTCGGTCCAGTATATCTCAATGAAAAATGTGCATGAAAATGAGTCGTCTCTCATTGAATGACAACAAAGACTTTATTGAAGAATCCCTACTGTTGACCAATCACCGTAGACTTCACCTACCGTCTTCGGCTTACTCCGAGAAACGTTTTTGTGTGCCCGAACAGCCGGTAAAAAAAACTTTACCGAAGTCCAAAACGAACAAAAACGTCATAAAATGTTTTCATAAAATACATGTGCACAAATATATGCACAGTCTTCTGAGCTGTTTTGTCTGGGAAGCATGTGGACGCCTTAACAGGGAGAGAGGCTAGCTGGGGGCTCCTTACATTACCCTACTTCTCAGGGGAGTAAGGAGTGGGAGAGCAGATGAGGTAGACTTCAATACGAAGTGTTTGTGTGTGTTCAGAGGCCTGATCACTAGGCAGGAGGGAGGGAAGAGGGAAGCCTGATTCCCCAGTACCCTGGAGGATGTAACAGCATGGGACTAATGGTCTGGTCAGGCCTCAGGCCAAGCCTTCCACTGTACACACATACCACCAAGTGCAACGGAATAGTTGCGAGGAATAAACTCAGTGTTTCAGCCAGGAGATTGTCAATGACATGAGTTATAATCTCAAACAGGGCTTTTTACAAACAGGCCTTTTTACAAACAGGGCTTTTTTCTACAGATAATAAATGTGATATCTTCTATCTACATATACCTACAACAACAGTTTTTTTTAAATTTTGTGATAAAATATTCATTCAGAATAAACAACAGTCTGGTGTTCTGTGAGAACAGTAGCTAGCAACCATATGAGGTTATGATAAACGGAATAGAAAAGCATTCAGGCGATATTAAGCTCTCTCATGATACGATGACACATACCACATCGAGTGATGCTCTATGGGGCCATCTCTAATACGCACGCACAGCCTCACCCCCCCCTCCCCACACACACACACCAACAAACACACACACTTTTCTAATACGCACACACAGCCTCTCACAGGCATTAGGCTCCGGATGGGAGATCCCTTGAACAGGGCTGACGTGCAGCATGAAGGGCTGGAGTGGTTGGAGTGCCAGGTTAGAGGTTTGGATGGTTGGAGACAGAGCGTATTGTTTTAATGTCTGGTTTGGAAACAAACAAACACATTGATGTAAGCTACCGGTCAAAAGTTTTAGAACACCTACTCATTCAAGGCTTTTTCTTTATTTTTACTATTTTTGACATTGTAGAACAATAGTGAAGACATCAAAACTATGAAATAACACATATGGAATCATGTAGTAACAAAAAAAGTATTAAACAAATCAAAATATATTTTATATTTGAGATTCTTCAAATAGCCACCCTTTACCATGATGACAGCTTTGCACACTCTTGGCATTCTCTCAACCAGCTTCATGAGGTAGTCGCCTGGAATGCATTTCAATTAACAGGTGTGCCTTCTTAAAAGTTAATTTGTGGAATTTCTTTCCTTAATGCATTTGAGCCAATCAGTTGTGTTGTGACAAGGTAGGAGGGGTATACAAATATATATTTAGTAAAAAACCAAGTCAATATTATGGCAAGAACAGCTCAAATAAGCAAAGAGAAACAACAGTCCATCACTACTTTAAGACACGAAGGTCAGTTATTACGTAACATTTCAAGAACTTTGAAAGTTTCTTCAAGTGCAGTCACAAAAACCATCAAGTGCTATGATGAAACTGGCTCTCATGAGGACCGCCACAGGAATGGAAGACCCAGAGTTACCTCTGCTGCAGAGGATAAGTTCATTAGAGTTGCCAGCCTCAGAAATTGTAGCCCAAATAAATGCTTCACAGAGTTCAAGTAACAGACACATCTCAACATCAACTGTTCAGAGGAGATTGTGTGAATCAGGCCTTCATGGTCGAATTGCTGCAAATAAACCACTACTAAAGGACACCAATAAGAAGAAGAGACTAGCTTGGGCCAAGAAACACGAGACAGGTGGAAATTAGTCATTTGGAGATTTTTGGTTCCAACCGCTGTGTCTTTGTGAGACGTGTGTGGGTGAACGGATTATCTCTGCATGTTTGTTTCCCACCGTAAAGCATGTAGGAGGAGGTGTTATGGTGTGGGGGTGCTTTGCTGGTGACACTGTCTGTGATTTATTTAGAATTCACTTAACCAACATGGCTACCACAGCATTCTACAGCGATATGCCATCCCATCTGGTTTGGGCTTAGTGGGACTATCATTTGTTTTTCAACAGGACAATGACCCAACACACCTCCAGGCTATGTAGGGGCTATTTGACCAAGAAGGAGAGTGATGGAGTGCTGCATCAGATGACCTGGCCTCCACAATCCAACCAAATTGAGATGGTTTGGGATGAGTGAAGGAAAAGCAGCCAACAAGTGCTCAGCATATGTGGGAACTCCTTCAAGACTGTTGGAAACGCATTCCAGGTGAAGCTGGTTGAGAGAATGCCAAAAGTGTGCAAAGCTGTCATCAAGGCAAAGGGTGGCTATTCTCAAATAAAAAATATATTTTGATTTGTTTAACACTTTATTGGTTACTGCATGATTCCATATGAGTTATTTCATAGTTTTGATGTCTTCACTATTATTCTACCATGTAGAAAATAGTGAAAATAAAGAAAAAACCTTGAATGAGTAGGTGTTCTAAAACTTTTGACCGGTAGTGTATATAGTTATGGTGATATGGTTCATGTGGTGGTTAGAGAGAGAACATAGATCTAAACAGAGTTTGATACTGTATAGCTGGGGCTAAATGGAGGGAGCATGACCACACACAGTACACACACATACACACACACACACACACACCACCCTCCACCTACCCATCCTACAACACATTCAAACCAGTGGCTCTATAAGTAAGCAGCATGTTGGACAGACAGACAGGAGAGCTCTCTACTCAATCAATATATTCACCACAGAGAGAGATAGAGAGAGAGAGCCGGCCGGAGGTCTTCATCTTAGAACCGCATCCCCAATACCTTAATGCAGGAGATCAATCTATCAGGCTACATTAGGTCAAGCGCCCTTCAGGGGTGTGATTCATTGTGGAGTACAAGGAGTAGCTTAGATCCGCTTTCAGGTGATGGGAAACAAGTGAAGGCCTGAATTATTGTACTGGCAGGGGTAGATTTGAATTAGTGTATGGTCGGATGACACACACACACACACAATCACATAGCTGATTAAACATAAACAAGATGAGATGTTGTGGGCTCATTAGTGAGAAACGTGTGTTTGTGTGTGCGCGTCCTATATCCATCCACCAGTTTATTTTCCCTTCAGTGACCATTTAGAGGCAGCTAGGAGAAACAGGCTCAGCTCATCTCTGAATTGACAATGCTCCTCACTCGCAGTAAATTACTTTGACAATTGCAGTGATGTTGCCTGTCTTCTCTGATCTTAATATTTATCCCCTGCACCAAACCTCCATTCCTCCCTCCTTCCCCTCCTCCGCCGCATCCCTCATTCTTCTCGTCCTCCCTCCGGAACGCCTGAGAAACAATTTAAAACGCTGGCCCCGGGAGCCATTGTCCCTGTGTGGTAATTGGGTCCCATGTCACCCACCAAATGCAATAACAGCGTTCGGCGCGCAGGGCCCTTATCTAAATGACATCAGTGTCCTACTTTGGTTTTGTGTGTTATACAGCTCTTTGAGTGAGTGAGTGAGCGTGTGTATGTGTGTGTGTTATACATTTACATTACATTTAAGTCATTTAGCAGACGCTCTTAACCAGAGCGACTTACAGGAGCAATTAGGGTTAAGTGCCTTGCTCAAGGGCACATTAACGTCATTTAGCAGACGCTCTTAGCCAGAGCGACTCACAAATTGGTGCGTTCACCCTATAGCCAGTGGGATAACCACTTTACAATTTGGGGGGGGGGGGGGGGGTTAGAAGGAATACTTTATCCTATCCCAGGTATTCCTTAAAGAGGTGGGGTTTCAAATGTCTAGATTGGAGCCGCCACTACAGTAGCCCACACTGCAGTCTAGAGAAAGTGGTGTGGCCACATTCAGCGCAGTACCGATCAGGGCAGCCCTAGTGTGTGTGTGTGACAGCCCAGCAAATTGTCCATTGGAATAAATAGCTCTCCTATACAGCATGTATAGTTAAGAGACAGCTAGGGAAAATGGTGGGCAGACGAGAGAGGGTTTAATAATACTCAAGGCGTGTTTTACACTGGATACTGATGGACAACTAGATTGGATAGTTGACGATCCACCATTGACTGGCTGATGCTCAAAGAACATACAGTGAGGGAAAAACGTATTTGATCCCCTGCTGATTGTGTACGTTTGCCCACTGACAAAGACATGATCAGTCTATAATTTTAATGGTAGGTTTATTTGAACAGTGAGAGACAGAATAACAACAAAATAACCCAGAAAAATGCATGTCAAAGATGCAAAACATGACTTAGTACTTGGTGGCAAAACCCTTGTTGGCAATCAGAGGTCAGACGTTTCTTGTAGTTGGCCACCAGGTTTGCACACATCTCAGGAGGGATTTTGTCCCACTCCTCTTTGCAGATCTTCTCCAAGTCATTAAGGTTTGAGGCTGACGTTTGGCAACTCGAACCTTCAGCTCCCTCCACAGATTTTCTATGGGATTAAGGTCTGGAGACTGGCTAGGCCACTCCAGGACCTTAATGTGCTTCTTCATGAGCCACTCCTTTGTTGCCTTGGCCGTGTGTTTTGGGTCATTGTCATGCTGGAATACCCATCCACGACCCATTTTCAATGCCCTGGCTGAGGGAAGGAGGTTGCTTACACAAGATTTGATGTACATGGCCCCATCCATCGTCCCTTTGATGCGGTGAAGTTGTCCTGTCTCCTTAGCAGAAAAACACCCCAAAAGCATAATGTTTCCACCTCCATGTTTGACGGTGGGGATGGTGTTCTTGGGGTCATAGGCAGCATTCCTCTTCCTCCAAACACGGCGAGTTGAGTTGATGCCAAAGAGCTCCATTTTGGTCTCATCTGACCACAACACTTTCACCCAGTTCTCCTCTGAATCATTCAGATGTTCATTGGCAAACTTCAGACGGGCATGTATATGTGCTTTCTTGAGCAGGGGGACCTTGCGGGCGCTGCAGGATTTCAGTCCTTCACGGCGTAGTGTGTTACCAATTGTTTTCTTGGTGACTATGGTCCCAGCTGCCTTGAGATCATTGACAAGATCCTCCCGTGTAGTTCTGGGCTGATTCCTCACCGTTCTCATGATCATTGCAACTCCACGGGGTGAGATCTTGCATGGAGTCCCAGGCCGTGGGAGATCGACAGTTATTTTGTGTTTCTTCCATTTGAGAATAATCGCACCAACTGTTGTCACCTTCTCACCAAGCTGCTTGGCGATGGTCTTGTAGCCCATTCCAGGCTTGAGTAGGTCTACAATCTTGTCCCTGACATCCTTGGAGAGCTCTTTGGTCTTGGCCATGGTGGAGAGTTTGGAATCTGATTGATTGATTGCTTCTGTGGACAGGTGTCTTTTATACAGGTAACAAGCTGAGAATAGGAGCACTCCCTTTAAGAGTATAATCTCAGCTCGTTACCTGTATAAAAGACACCTGGGAGCCAGAAATCTTTCTGATTGAGAGGGGGTCAAATACTTATTTCCCTCATTAAAATGCAAATCAATTTATAACATTTTTGACATGCGTTTTTCTGGATATTGTTGTTGTTATTCTGTCTCTCACTGTTCAAATAAACCTACCATTAAAATTATAGACTGATCATTTCTTTGTCAGTGGGCAAACGTACAAAATCAGCAGGGGATCAAATACATTTTTCCCTCACTCTAGGCATTAGTGTATATTCAACCAAATTCATTCCTAGCCCCATCAAGTGTGTGAACTGGGCTGGTGGGTGAGGAAAATACTGACACAATAATTGTACTAGTCAGACAGAGAGAGAGACAGAGACAGTAATTATTTTAGAGTGATCATTAAGGCTCCTCTGCGTACTCCAACCAACTCCCCTTTTAGAATTTGAGTCATTAGCTAAAGTATCCTATATATTTAACTAACAGAGGTAGATAACCTCTTGGCATGATCAAACAACGTCTCAGAGGCCACAGTCTTCAATGCCTCGTCTCCTGGTCAAATACGGGCTTTGACCAACTCCTTCATAAAACACTTCCCTCAAATGAGAGCCCTTCAAACGCACAGTGGAGATGCTCATTCTGAGACAAGAAAGTATTAGAACTGAGAGCAAAGGCGTTATTAGAGCGATGTGTTAAAAGCCATCAACTAAATACTGAAATTCCACGACAGAATAGTTTTACTGTCGTTCTTCTTTTTCCTTCTTAGCAGTGAGAAGATCCACAAATACCAATCATTCCACTAATGTCGGTAAAGCTAGGATGAACCACTTACAGACATTGCTGCTAACATTAAGGACTTGGTCTTTCCACAGGTCAACCTGCCCATGATTATGGGTAAGAGCATTGGCATTACTGATCATCAGAAAAGCACAGGGGAGTCCACTGTTAAATGTTAAAAGCATGTAAGGGCATCTCTAAAAGGCCCCAGAGTTAGGTAGGAAGACATTTTAAAGACAGAAATGTCCTTCTGGCATATGAAGGCATCAGTACATGCTCATTTTGATAGATCCGGAAACAGTAACTGAATGGCCAGTGGGTGTACATGTCCCAGTCACCTCCTGAAATATCCAGGTTCTCCTCTAGATAACATCCCATCGCTTTTCTCTGAGATGAATCCTGCTATTCTTCTTACTTACAACCCACGCCTCTCCTTCTGTATGTACCTACCACCTTAATGAGGTGTGTGTGTGTGTTTTATTCACTGTACTTGTGTTCCAGTGGCTAGATGAGTAGTGTACCTTCTTCCTGTCATCAGGAGAACAAAGCAGAGAATATCATCCCAAATGAGAAGACGAAAAACGCTAGCAACCTTTTTGATCCATGCACATCTACATTGGTCTTGTGTAGGAGGAAGGGGGAAATGCATAAAATTGCTGCTGGAGCAATGGAACGCAGAATGAGAACGCTGTCTGGGATGACAAACGACATGTTGTGGTGTTCAGTTCAAAACCAGTGTGTGTGCGTGCCGCGCCAGTCTGCTGTGCTCGCCAGCCTGCTGTAGCACACAGCTGAAGTACATCAACTCAGAAGAGCAATGAGAGGAGTTGATGAGAAGGTGTCTGTATTGATTTCACTCATCTAGAGTCTGAGTTAAGGCACAACACAACATGACCCTGAGAGGGTGGATACACACAAACATGTGCGTGCAGACACAAAAACACACAGACACGCACAAATTAACACACACACACACACACGTGATAAAGACACCTCTATACCAGGCGGTGTCAGAGGAAGGCCCTAGAGAGAGAGAGAGAGAGAGAGAGAGAGAGAGAGAGAGAGAGAGAGAGAGAGAGAGAGAGAGAGAGAGAGAGTGTGTACAACCCTCAGCTACAGGTGAGATGTATTTATAGAGAAAACGTCCTCAAAGCCTAGCGGTAGGTTTGGTTTGGGGCGGTGGCTGGCGGGCGGATGGTGGAGTGTTTGGCTCTATTGATTGGATGATTTGTATGTGTTGCCGGGGCCCGGTAAATGTGTCTGGAGACATGCGTTGATGGATGTGTGTGTGTGTGTTGATGGATGTGTCTCCGTTAGCAACGTCAGCCAGGGAGAAGGGCTGTAACAGCCCCAAGGTTACCCAGGCGACCAGGAGAAACAGATGGATGTACCACGTCCTAACTGTCTGTAATGTGCTACTGTACATTCAATCACACTCAGCCTCTCCCTCCCCAAAATGTTTGGTGTGACTGACTCTGACTCCGGGTTCGACTGTTTCCAGTGTCTATGGCTTATTTAGTTCTCTATCTGTTTCTGTCTCTGTCTCTGTCTCGCTCTGTCTATGTCTCTCTCTCTCTCTCTCTGTTCATATCTCTCCCCCCCCCCCCCTCTCATCCTAAAGCTTCAACTACTGTATATGCAGTTAGACACTTCAGTTAGCAGTCTTCTGTTTGTGTCTGCATTGAACATTGAACCATGGGTAGGTAGTAAATATTTACTGTGTAGGAAGTCTAATTAGCAAATAACAGGCCTGTATACCGACGTAGATACTGATTATCAACATAAACATGGATGGCTGCATCTACTACACACGGGAGAGCACACAAATGAGAACACACACACACGAATAAACTTGAACAAATACACTTTTTCCTGATGAACTTATCTCTCGTTTCTCTGCTGGTCATTCATTCATTCGTTCCATATTATCTCATTTCTTCTCTCACTATGGCTCCACACAACGCACGCACAGACACACACAATGCCTTCTATGCTCGCTTCGAGGCAAGCAACACTGAACCATGCATGAGAGCACCAGCTGTTTCGGACAACTGTGTGATCACGCTCTCCGTAGCCGATGTGAGTAAGACCTAAGCTAACATATGGAATTGTTTTAAGATGGTCATACCAAGGATAATTTAGCTATTTGATTTTTAATTTTTGAATACTTAAGGTATATATATATATATATATATATATATATATATATATATATATATATATATATATATATATATATATATATTAAATATTGAATTTGGCATTACTGCTATTAGCCCATAGAAACACATTAAATAACAGCTTCATACATGGACTAACAGATAGTCCAAAAACATTTTTTAAAGGAAGTTTGTTCTGAAGTGTATGTCCTATATCTGAGAGAAATAAGAAAGATCAGAAAACTATTTATATATATTTTTCAATGTATTTAACCCCTTATTTTAGCCACTAAACTTTCTCCATATATACTTCCATTCCATTTTTTAACTGGTACACAGCTACCTTCAGACTAGTCTTGTGAAGCTTGTGGGCGTCCTCAAGAGAGACTCACCTTTCCACAGAGGGGTCATATTAGTGTGTAACCCAAACTGTTCGGACGCTTCAGACAGAATAATTTGGCAGATCGGCTGTACAGACTTCAGACATGTCCGGTGACGCTTGCGGTGGTCGTAGAGCAGACGTTAGGATGCTACAGACATTTTTGTGCGAAGACCGATTTTCGGGATGTCTCATGGTCTGAAAAATACCGCTCTAGCTCTGCCACCTTTCACCGCAGATGCCGAAGGGCGACATCGGCGGATGCGGTGTATTAAGAAGCAGCCCAAGTAAAAAATGGATACTTCTAGCTTCAACGGATGGATTTTGATTGGGATGTTTTTATTACACTAATTAGATTTCCACGTTGGTTTAAACACGTTAACATTCACAAGGCTACAGGGCCATGACGGATTACCAGGATGTGTACTAAGAGCATGCGCTTGCCAGCTGGCAAGTGTCTTCACTCACATTTTCAACCTCTCCCTGACTCAGTCTGTAATACCTACAAATTTCAAGCAGATCACCATTGTACCTGTGCCCAAGAACGCAAGGTAACCTGTCTAAATGACTATCGCACCACAGCACTTACATCTGTAGCAATGAAATGCTTTGAAAGGCTGGTTTCTGGGATGATGGCTCACATCAACACCATCATCCCAGACACCCTGGACACTCCAATTTGCATATGATGATGCATACTCTATTGCACGGCACACTGCCCTTTCCCACCTGGACAAAAGGAACACCTACATGAGAATGCTGATCATTGACTACAGCTCAGCGTTCAACACCATAGTGCCCTCCAAGCTCATCAGTAAGCTAAGGCCACTGGGACTGAACACCTCCCTCTGCAACTGGATCCTGGACTTCCTGACGGGACGCCCCCGGTGGTGTGGGTAGGCAACAACACATTCGCCACACTAATCCTCAACACGGGGGCCTCTCATCCTGTGATGAATAAAATGTGAATTGATTTGACACACACAACCACACACACACCATATAGCTGTAGCTAAATATGCTAGGCTAGAATCATTAACTTGATCAGTACTTGGGCTGTGTTCATTTTACCATTATAGGCCTGGGTTGGAAATAGAGCCTTAAAGCTGCAACGTAACTTTGTGGGCGACCTGACAAAATTCACATAGAAATGTGTGTTATATATCTGTCATTCTCATTGAAAGCAAGTCTAAGAAGCGTTAGATATGTTCTATGTGCGCTATTTCTATGCTTCCCGTTCTTAAGTTGAGTTTTTGCCTCTTTTACCTTCAGTTTGTACACCAGCTTCAAACAGCTGAGGGTAAAGTTAGGGTAAAGTTACGGGTTAGGTTTAGGGGTTAGGGAAAATAGGATTTTGAATGGGACTGAATTGTGTGTCCCCACAAGGTTAGTTGTACGAGTGTGTGTGTGTGTGTGCGCGCGTGCTTGTGTGTTTGGAGGATTATTCTATCTGTTTGATCTGGGGTAATACCACTCTCCCCTGGGCCACAACAAAACATCACTGCACTTCCCCCTCCTCTACCCTAAAGCACCAAGCTGCTCATCGATGTATCTCTCCTCCATTCTCCTCCTCTCTTCCCTAGGCTCTCTCTTGTTTACGTCACAGAGGCTGAGGCTGTGTCCCCCTCTGTGCATTTGAGGGACTTCGCTTGCGTCATTGGCCAGTGTGATACTTTTTTTACTAGGTACTGTAGCTAGCGTGTAATACAGTAGAAGATATTAGGACAGAGTGTTCTGTTTCCAATTGGAGAGACTCAATATTGAACCGGAGTGCAGGACATCCTCCTGGGGAGGAGAGATGAAGCCCACTACACCACTGTAGCTGTCCCAGCCAAGCCCCATCCCATCCCTACATCCTATCCTATACAAACCACAGCCCCTGGCACACCTGCTCCTACCCAGGCCTAGCTACATCCTACCCTGGCTAGGTCTCCTAGACACCCCCCCCAGCACCACTGACTCCCAGACAAGGCTCCACCATCCTAAATGCTACCCTGGTCCCCTAGACCCCCCAGCCCCACGCACACCTGTTATCCTGCCCCTGCACCACCTAATCACATTTACTGTGACTGTACATTGCATTATTCATTGTTCAAATGAAAACTCTTCAGGTATGCATGAGGGAGCTATGAATAACCACATTCCATCATATCTACTACACTACCCAGGGCATGTACACTGTGTTGGTGATATGTCTGTGTGTTCTGTGTGTGTGTGTGTGTGTGTGTGTGTGTGTGTGTGTGTGTGTGTGTGTGTGTGTGTGTGTGTGTGTGTGTGTGTGTGTGTGTGTGTGTGTGTGTGCTGCAAGAAAGTGTGTGTTTGCAGAGAAAATGTGTGTGAGTGCACGTGCGCATGTGTGTGAATCACAGAAGGCGTTTCTCAATCCAATTTTCACTGATTAATAATGCAGTGGTTTTAGAATGGGAAGGACACTATCTCATTTTCCATGCCTCTTTTCACATAGAAAATAAAACATTTAATATTCCTTTACAGAATGAAGAACATGGCCTACAACGGTGATACAATGTGTGTATACCATTATGTCCTTTGGCCTCATCCCCATTAAAACTTTGGGTTGGGAAGGTGAGTGACTAAAGAATGAATTCATAAAACATGGAGGGAAACTCGGCTGCAGTTTTATGTAAGCAGCCAGACTTCGTGACCCCCCCCCCAAATGCATCTTGGGAAGTAAATTAAGGCCATTTGGCTTGGCAGAGGGCAATTTATTACAAAGCCATCCAAGCAATTATAAATGTCAACACAAACTGATTAACTGTTTTCATCTCTGAGTGTGTGTGTCATTGGTGTGTGTGTGTGTTTAAGTTTGTTTGTGTTTGTTCATGTTTGTGTGCCTGTGTGTGGTCTGCTTGAATGCGTCCATGCGCATTTGTTTGTGACCGTGTGTTTTCCCGACTGTGTGTGAGACAATGTGCGTGTGTCCTGGCTTGTGAATGAATAATAAAGGCTGACCTTTGTGGGGTGAAATAGAGAAATAATAGACAGCAGCTAATTCCATTACGTAAGTTGAGTAATTGCCCCAATGTAGAGAGGAGAGCAGCATCCGGCCCTTTCTCCATTTTGCCCATAGCTCCCTCCCATCCCTGATGTCCTTGAATTACACTAGACTGGGAGGTAATGATGCAAACCAAGTAAAAGGGCTGACGAGGGGTGAGGAGAGGAGGCAGTAGGAGGGGAGAGGTCAGAAGCGAGAGGAGGGGTGAGGAGAGGAGGCAGTAGGAGGGGAGAGGTCAGAAGCGAGAGGAGGGGTGAGGAGAGGAGGGCTGAGGAGGAGTGAGACGAAGCAGGAGAAGGTCGAAGATGAGCATCATGACAAAACCTCTCAGCCATTACTGTACACATTACCAAACAGAGGCGCCGAAAAAAAGGCTATAGAAAGCTAAGGAGTAAGAGATTTAAATAAAAGAAGCAGTAGAATTCTGCAGTAGAGGTCTGGGCGAGACCGATTTATTCATCCTGCTCCCGCTCCCGCCCGCAACCGCAGCTTTTCATACCGCACCCGCCCACACCCGCTGGCTTTCTGTCCGACTCCCGCTACCACAAGAACTGGTCCCGAACCCAGCAATTTTGTGCCCTATAGTCAATATCAAAATGTGCATAAATAACCTAAGAAATAGATTCAATTACCAGAGATTCTCACGTAGCCATTATATTAGGCTATTGGTATTAATGGGCTATATCAGCCAACAGTGGCGACCCCATTCAGGGCAGGTGGGGCAGAGCAATAATGTATTGCATGCTGCTGCATAAATGATGTAATATGCCAGGGAGATATGTATACTGCAGCTAAGAAAGTAATACTAAGTGCATGTTGTGTAGTAAGCTGTTAGTAGCCCATGTGTCTCACCCTAATAATTTGGTCCCTTTTCCCCTCATAATTTAGCCTACTGTTCTGACTTGGTGGTGCACATGTAGCCTATAGCCTGTTTTAGAGAAATGTAATCATTGAATATTGTAAGAGCTTTCATTGTCTGCTTATATGCCCCTTTTATTTATCCTACGGTTCTGACTTGGTGTACAGGGAGAACACTGTAAGATCAGCCATGTTCTGAATTCTGTCGCTGTACATTTCAAAAGTGCTGAACAAATAGTTATATTGACTACGTCCGTTCTAGCTCGCTCATTAATGTTTTAATTGAAATTACGGATTGCCTCTTATCCGCTCGTCATCCCCTTATGCCGTAGTTTGTACATCTCAATTGTCAGTAGAAACCACATTTGTTTAAGCAAGTCAGCCATATCAGCTATGTTTTTTTTAAAGGCAGTAAATGAGGTTGTTCGCTGCCAGACAAGGCTCTGCTGATAGCCAGGTGTAGCAGTGGTAAGGTGTTGGGACTGCTGTTGGGACTCTGCTGTTGGGACAGCTTTATGTAGGCCCTAACAGTTTGTGTGCACCGTTTCTCACCGTTATAGTCCAATGAATGTACTGTTTAGTGTTGTGTTATGTAGTGGCTTTGCTGGCATGCATCTAAAGAAAATTGGGGGAGTTTGCCCCACCAAGATTTACATGCTAAAATCGCCACTGTCAGCCAATAGGCTAGACATAGTTTGAAAATAGCATATTTGGAGAGACTTGCACTTTCTCTTGAGCTATTTATTCAGATGGAGACAAATATGGGTGATCAATATTTATTCGTAAGCAATGTAGTAAACTATAGCCTAATCATATTTAGGAAGTACATTTCATTGGAAAGATAACTGTACCGTGCTTCTCCGCCTATGCATAGGCTATAGCCTACTCTATTTAGTCTAATTCAGACCACACACGCACCTGATCTCACAAGTATGGCTACTGAACTTGAAGCAGCAAGAATTATGAGAGTGGACACTTGCATAGGTTTTGTATATAGAATAGACCTGTAGACTACCTTTTAGGAGGACGATTTGCAGTCAGAAACAAATAAATGGGTAATCAATATTTATTGAAAATGAAATGGTGCAATGCTCCCCCAGCATGGTAACCTAAGCACGTGTTGCCCTTTTCCTTTTCAATGTTGATCATATTTTGATTGCACCTCGACTCACGTTGGTTGAGCGCCCTCCACTTCTTTCCATTATCAATAATCAATTTATTTACAGACACTGTGGTAAACTATAAATCTCATCATTTTGAATTGAATTTCCGTGGAAAGATAACTGCCACGTGATTCTCCGCCCATGCATAGGCAGCCTACTCTATTTCATTGAGACACACATATAGGTACTAGGCGCACTTGATCTTGCAAGCCCAACTAGGAGAGGAAAAGTAGGCTACTTAACTTGAAACAGCAAATTCTGAGTGTGTGTGAATAACGTGACGATGTGCTTTTAGGTAGGCTAACGCATACAAAGCAGAAAGCCCAAATATTTTCATTCCAAATTGTCTGTCTGACCGCCCACTCCCAATGCCAACTGCACCGCAATGATCTCTGTCGGGACCCGCATGTCCTGCGGATATCCCTCGGGAATGCAGCCCTATACTCTGCAGAACAGTACTTGTAGCTAAAACCTTACATGAGTCAGGGCTGAGAAATGCATAAATGGTGCAAGAGTGCTGTAAGTTCTTTCTCTGTCTATCTTTGTCTTGTTTCTGAGTTTAGGAGTGAGGAGTGCAGTTCTCAAACTGTCAACTGTAGATAAATGGAAGGTGCAGATAGTCGTTGTCTGTCTGCCTGTCTGTCTGCCTGTCTGTCTGCCTCCCTGCCTGTCCATCTGCCTGTGTATGCCATCCTGTCTGCCTGCCTGTCTGCCTGCCTGTCTGCCTGCCTGTCTGCCTGCCTGCCTCCCTGTATGCCTCCCTGTCTGCTGCTTTCAGTACCCTGTTGGATACAATATAGGGATTTGCAGTGAAGGCTTAGAGTCTGCAGTAAAACAAGACAAACCACCAACCGTACCGCAGCAGAAATGCAGGTTACTGCCTGGCTGAATTTTCACTTTAAGCTTACCAAGAGTAGAGAGAAACGAACGT
>NW_028158092.1:0-2500 GCF_964263955.1 Coregonus lavaretus
GAGAAACATCCCAGTATCTATGAATAAGAACTTGAAGAAACATACTTGAAGAAACCTACTGAAAATATCTATATTTTCTCTCATTACTGAAATGTTGATATTGGAGATTTGGTATGACTTTATTTGGATGGTCCCAAGTAGATTGTCTTGTAGATGTTCAGTAGATGTTCAATAACTGTTAACAACATTTCAACTAACTATCCACTTACCCTAACTGTAACCTTAGCAAGCAGACAGTTGGTTGATAGTATGACTATCTGCAGATCATCTATATAGGACTATCCAAATAAAGTGTGACTGGAGATTTATTTAAATACAATTTGTCAGTTTCTAAATCCATTCTGTAACACTTTTCTGAAAAAGAGAGGATCAATTCAGTCGCCACGCGTTACTATGACTCCTTGATGTGTTACTATGACTCCTTGATGCGTTACTATGACTCCTTGATGTGTTACTATGACTCCTTGATGTGTTACTATGACTCCTTGATGTGTTACTATGACTCCTTGATGTGTTACTATGACTCCTTGATGTGTTACTATGACTCCTTGATGTGTTATTGTGACTCCTTGATGTGTTATTATGACGCCTTGATGTGTTACTATGACTCCTTGATGTGTTACTATGACTCCTTGATGTGTTACTATGACTCCTTGATGTGTTACTATGACTCCTTGATGTGTTACTATGACTCCTTGATGCGTTACTATGACTCCTTGATGTGTTACTGTGACTCCTTGATGTGTTACGATGACTCCTTGATGTGTTACAATGACTCCTTGATGTGTTACTATGACTCATTGATGTGTTACTATGACTCCTTGATGTGTTATTATGACTCCTTGATGTGTTACTATGACTCATTGATGTGTTACTATGACTCCTTGATGTGTTACTATGACTCATTGATGTGTTACTATGACTCCTTGATGTGTTACTATGACTCCTTGATGTGTTACTATGACTCCTTGATGTGTTACTATGACTCCTTGATGTGTTATTATGACTCCTTGATGTGTTACTATGACTCATTGATGTGTTACTATGACTCCTTGATGTGTTACTATGACTCCTTGATGTGTTATTATGACGCCTTGATGTGTTACTATGACTCCTTGATGTGTTACTATGACTCCTTGATGTGTTACTATGACTCATTGATGTGTTACTATGACTCCTTGATGTGTTACTATGACTCCTTGATGTGTTACTATGACTCCTTGATGTGTTATTGTGACTCCTTGATGTGTTATTGTGACTCCTTGATGTGTTATTGTGACTCCTTGATGTGTTACTATGACTCCTTGATGTGTTACTATGACTCCTTGATGTGTTATGATGACTCCTTGATGTGTTACTATGACTCCTTGATGTGTTACTATGACTCCTTGATGTGTTACTATGACTCCTTGATGTGTTATTGTGACTCCTTGATGTGTTACTATGACTCCTTGATGTGTTACTATGACTCCTTGATGTGTTATTGTGACTCCTTGATGTGTTACTATGACTCCTTGATGTGTTATGATGACTCCTTGATGTGTTACTATGACTCCTTGATGTGTTACTATGACTCCTTGATGTGTTACTATGACTCATTGATGTGTTACTATGACTCCTTGATGTGTTACTATGACTCCTTGATTTGTTACTATGACTCCTTGATGTGTTACGATGACTCCTTGATGTGTTATTGTGACTCCTTGATGTGTTACTATGACTCCTTGATGTGTTACTATGACTCCTTGATTTGTTACTATGACTCCTTGATGTGTTACTATGACTCCTTGATGTGTTATTGTGACTCCTTGATGTGTTATTGTGACTCCTTGATGTGTTACTATGACTCCTTGATGTGTTACTATGACTCCTTGATGTGTTATTGTGACTCATTGATGTGTTACTATGACTCCTTGATGTGTTACTATGACTCCTTGATGTGTTACTATGACTCCTTGATGTGTTACTATGACTCCTTGATGTGTTACTATGACTCCTTGATGTGTTATTGTGACTCCTTGATGTGTTACTATGACTCCTTGATGTGTTACTATGACTCCTTGATGTGTTACTATGACTCCTTGATGTGTTATTGTGACTCCTTGATGTGTTACTATGACTCCTTGATGTGTTACTATGACTCCTTGATGTGTTATTGTGACTCCTTGATGTGTTACTATGACTCCTTGATGTGTTATGATGACTCCTTGATGTGTTACTATGACTCCTTGATGTGTTACTATGACTCCTTGATGTGTTACTATGACTCATTGATGTGTTACTATGACTCCTTGATGTGTTACTATGACTCCTTGATTTGTTACTATGACTCCTTGATGTGTTACGATGACTCCTTGATGTGTTATTGTGACTCCTTGATGTGTTACTATGACTCCTTGATGTGTTACTATGACTCCTTGATGTGTTACGATGACTCCTTGATGTGTTACTATGACTCCTTGATGCATTACTATGACTCATTGATGTGTTACTATGACTC
>NW_028158092.1:12500-57822 GCF_964263955.1 Coregonus lavaretus
TTCCCCCTCTACCTCTTCTCTCTTCCCCCTCTCTCTCTTCTCTCTTCCCCCTCTCCCTCTTCTCTCTTCCCCATCTCCCTCTTCTCTCTTCCCCCCTCTCTCTTCTCTCTTCCCCCTCTCTCTCTTCTCTCTTCCCCCTCTCCCTCTTCTCTCTTCCCCCTCTCCCTCTTCTCTCTTCCCCCTCTCCCTCTTCTCTCTTCCCCCTCTCTCTCTTCTCTCTTCCCCCTCTCCCTCTTCTCTCTTCCCCCTCTCCCTCTTCTCTCTCTATCCTTCCTTCTCGTAGTCCCCCTGTCATGAGGTTCTAGAAGTGTGTAGAAGGGGGGTGATGGAGGGTGTACTGGGGAGGCTCTGTGTAGAAGAGGGGTGACCTCCTCTTTCCCCTAGCCTCCCCTCCTCCCCCTCCTCTTTCTCCTAGCCTCCCCTCCTCCCCCTCCTCTTTCTCCTAGCCTCCCCTCCTCCCCCTCCTCTTTCTCCTAGCCTCCCCTCCTCCCCCTCCTCTTTCTCCTAGCCTCCCCTCCTCCCCCTCCTCTTTCCCCTAGCCTCCCCTCCTCCCCCTCCTCTTTCCCCTAGCCTCCCCTCCTCCCCCTCCTCTTTCCCCTAGCCTCCCCTCCTCCCCCTCCTCTTTCTCCTAGCCTCCCCTCCTCCCCCTCCTCTTTCCCCTAGCCTCCCCTCCTCCCCCTCCTCTTTCCCCTAGCCTTCCCTCCTCTTCCCACTAGCCTCCCCTCCTCCCCCTCCTCTTTCCCCTAGCCTCCCCTCCTCCCCTGCCTCTGCCCCCCCTTAGCCCCTGCGTAGCAGCGATGGCGGATGTAGGCAGGCAGGCGGTACAGTAATTAGGACCTGTACTAAGCACCCCTCGACCCTCTCCCCTTGCCCCACTCAACCTTCGCCAGGCCTGTTTAAGGGTTAATGAGCCCCTCGCCGGGGACGGGGAACCCCCAGCTGGGGAGTGTTTCAGGGGTCGTACCTCCACTACCCCTCCACCCCCCCATCCGGCCCACTGCAGCCCCAGCTTCAAGAGGAACCCACCCATAGGGCATCTCTTTGAAGTGTCACAAGGTCTGCTTGTTCCGGTGGCTCCTGTTTCATTTGTCTGAGTGGAGGATGAAATATAGATGAGCTGCCAGCAGTCACTACCGTCCCTCCCCACCTTCCTCCACCACTACCCACTGTTTCCATCCCAACTCCAACCCCACCACTACCAGCATCACTACCGTCCCTCCCCACCTTCCTCCACCACTACCCACTGTTTCCATCCCAACTCCAACCCCACCCCTAACAGCAGTCACTACCGTCCCTCCCCACCTTCCTCCACCACTACCCACTGTTTCCATCCCAACTCCAACCCCACCACTACCAGCAGTCACCATCTCTACCATCACTGACTCCAATCCTACCCCTACACTCAACAACCCCGCCCATCACCAGAACCCTACCCCTACACTCCACAACCCCACCCATCACCAGAACCCTACCCCTACACTCCACAACCCCGCCCATCACCAGAACCCTACCCCTACACTCCACAACTCCACCCCTACACTCCACAACCCCGCCCATCACCAGAACCCTACCCCTACACTCCACAACCCCACCCATCACCAGAACCCTACCCCTACACTCCACAACCCCGCCCATCACCAGAACCCTACCCCTACACTCCACAACTCCACCCCTACACTCCACAACCCCGCCCATCACCAGAACCCCACCCCTACACTCCACAACCCCACCCATCACCAGAACCCTACCCCTACACTCCACAACCCCACCCATCACCAGAACTCCACCCCTACTCTCCACAACTCCACCCCTACTCTTCACAACCCCACCCATAATCAGAACTCCACCCCTACTCTCGCAAACCCCTTAACACACCCCCCACCCCACCCTCCCCATCTCCACCCACCCCCCCCCCCCCCTCCTGTGACATTATTCACAGATCATCCGGTGCATTGCTCTAACCTGGTAATGACCCTGTAAACCAGTGTTGGGGGGCGACAATAGCATTAGACACGCCAGGATTACATGGGTCTGCACTGAATATAAAAAAAGGCCTTCAGCTAATATCATGGAAACATGGACGGGAGGTTAAAGGTTGAACGAGGAAAGGAAAACAAAAACTATAAAATATCTTTGATCTTTATCTTTTATTTATTATAATAATAAAACATTGATTATCCTGTCCTGTCTTTCTGTGCTCCTCTGTGTGAGTTGGAGTGGTAATGTGACGCCAGCCAGTGTGTGTGTGTGTGTGTGTTTGTGTGTGTGTTCGTGCGTGTGTGTGTGTGTGTGTGTGTTCGATTAGTGAGTGATACCCCAGCCCTAGGGAATTGTCTTTATAGAGTCCATTGTGGCTGTGGTGTATTTCATGTCTCTCTCTGCCCAGTGGGATCTCACATAGTCCATCTGGACCTCACCATCAGGGAGTCTGGTGGTGTCTGGTCTGTCAGTAGAGGAACCAATGATCTGGACCTCACACCATCAGGGAGTCTGGTGGTGTCTGGTCTGTCAGTAGAGGAACCAATGATCTGGACCTCACACCATCAGGGAGTCTGGTGGTGTCTGGTCTGTCAGTAGAGGAACCAATGATCTGGACCCCACACCATCAGGGAGTCTGGTGGTGTCTGGTCTGTCAGTAGAGGAACCAATGATCTGGACCTCACACCATCAGGGAGTCTGGTGGTGTCTGGTCTGTCAGTAGAGGAACCAATGATCTGGACCTCACACCATCAGGGAGTCTGGTGGTGTCTGGTCTGTCAGTAAAGGAACCAATGATCTGGACCTCACACCATCAGGGAGTCTGGTGGTGTCTGGTCTGTCAGTAGAGGAACCAATGATCTGGACCTCACACCATCAGGGAGTCTGGTGGTGTCTGGTCTGTCAGTAGAGGAACCAATGATCTGGACCTCACACCATCAGGGAGTCTGGTGGTGTCTGGTCTGTCAGTAGAGGAACAAATGATCTGGACCTCACACCATCAGGGAGTCTGGTGGTGTCTGGTCTGTCAGTAGAGGAACCAATGATCTGGACCTCACACCATCAGGGAGTCTGGTGGTGTCTGGTCTGTCAGTAGAGGAACCAATGATCTGGACCTCACCATCAGGGAGTCTGGTGGTGTCTGGTCTGTCAGTAGAGGAACCAATGATCTGGACCCCACACCATCAGGGAGTCTGGTGGTGTCTGGTCTGTCAGTAGAGGAACCAATGATCTGGACCCCACACCATCAGGGAGTCTGGTGGTGTCTGGTCTGTCAGTAGAGGAACCAATGATCTGGACCTCACACCATCAGGGAGTCTGGTGGTGTCTGGTCTGTCAGTAGAGGAACCAATGATCTGGACCTCACACCATCAGGGAGTCTGGTGGTGTCTGGTCTGTCAGTAGAGGAACCAATGATCTGGACCTCACACCATCAGGGAGTCTGGTGGTGTCTGGTCTGTCAGTAGAGGAACCAATGATCTGGACCTCACACCATCAGGGAGTCTGGTGGTGTCTGGTCTGTCAGTAGAGGAACCAATGATCTGGACCTCACACCATCAGGGAGTCTGGTGGTGTCTGGTCTGTCAGTAGAGGAACCAATGATCTGGACCTCACACCATCAGGGAGTCTGGTGGTGTCTGGTCTGTCAGTAGAGGAACCAATGATCTGGACCTCACACCATCAGGGAGTCTGGTGGTGTCTGGTCTGTCAGTAGAGGAACCAATGATCTGGACCTCACACCATCAGGGAGTCTGGTGGTGTCTGGTCTGTCAGTAGAGGAACCAATGATCTGGACCTCACACCATCAGGGAGTCTGGTGGTGTCTGGTCTGTCAGTAGAGGAACCAATGATCTGGACCTCACACCATCAGGGAGTCTGGTGGTGTCTGGTCTGTCAGTAGAGGAACCAATGATCTGGACCTCACACCATCAGGGAGTCTGGTGGTGTCTGGTCTGTCAGTAGAGGAACCAATGATCTGGACCTCACACCATCAGGGAGTCTGGTGGTGTCTGGTCTGTCAGTAGAGGAACCAATGATCTAAACCCCACACCATCAGGGAGTCTGGTGGTGTCTGGTCTGTCAGTAGAGGAACCAATGATCTGGACCTCACACCATCAGGGAGTCTGGTGGTGTCTGGTCTGTCAGTAGAGGAACCAATGATCTGTACCTCACACCATCAGGGAGTCTGGCGGTGTCTGGTCTGTCAGTAGAGGAACCAATGATCTGGACCTCACACCATCAGGGAGTCTGGCGGTGTCTGGTCTGTCAGTAGAGGAACCAATGATCTGGACCTCACACCATCAGGGAGTCTGGCGGTGTCTGGTCTGTCAGTAGAGGAACCAATGATCTGGACCCCACACCATCAGGGAGTCAGGTGGTGTCTGGTCTGTCAGTAGAGGAACCAATGTGTTGACATGATGGCCTGCGGCCCTAAAGACACCATATTCCCTATATAGTGCACTACTTCAAAAGTAGCCAATAGGGTGCCATTTGGGGCGCCTGCACTGTCCAGTCTGAAGGACTGTGGTTGGTTGATCTGTTAGTCATGTCAAAATATTTAGCGATGATTTTACCTTTTTTTACTTTTTTATTTTTTTTCAATTTAGTGACCGATTATAGAAATAAACAATCTCCAAAGTAGTTATAAGTGGTATCTTTATTTAGTTTAGTCCCAAGTGGAAATTGAATAAGATTTATTAACATACTATTTACTGTCTGTTAAAAATTTTCACTCGATCTTGGTCCATTTCACAACATTTTATTATGGAAAAAAACAAAAACAATTGTTTTATTTATCTAGCATTTGCTTGTTCCTGTCACTCCTCTCCTAACAGAATCACAAAGCCACGGTCTCCGGTCATGGATGGGATGGTAAGATGTGTTTCGTTCTATCCCTGCATTGCTCGCTGAGGTAAAAAGTTTAGGACAGCATGTGACTATGTCCTTATGATGACAAACTGCATTAGCGTCCATATTCCCATTCCTCCACCGTTTCATTATAGAGACATCTGGGACCTGTAATTTCATTCCAGTCCACTCTGTGGAAACAGCTGCATGTTATTAAGTTATGTTCCTCGGCGTATCAAACGTCACATAGCAGCTATTTATTTTTTTCTTTATTTGTTTAAGTAGCTCTGGGCATCTGTAGATAATTGTTTTAGTCTTGAGTGTCTTCAGGGTTATCGTAAATCATCTTTTAATTTTTATTCTGTTACTCCTGGGAGCCCCGACGACGGTCGGAACTCAAGTTTTTTAAAAAGGGGTTTCAGACAGTTGGAACATTTGGTTCACTACTTAATTTGTCCCTGATTACTTGACGCAGTTTCCAGAACTTTGCCATTCAACAGCAGGATAATATCATCGTTGGCAGCAGTGAGACTAGCCTGTAGCAGTGAGATTGGTTTGACCTCTGTTATGAGTTCACATGTCAGCTTCAAATGGAAGACAATCTAACTGATGGTCCTGGCTGGCTGGCTGTCTGTCTGTCTGTCTGGCTGGCTGGCTGGCTGTCTGGCTGTCTGGCTGTCTGGCTGTCTGTCTGTCTGTCTGTCTGTCTGTCTGTCTGTTGTAATTACAGACCATATTGTTCTAGTGAAACACAAGGACGTTACCATCCTAGATTAAAGAACACACATATATATCAGAAATGCAAATAGACATCCTTTGTTGAGAGGAGGGCACTTTGTACTATATAATTATATAATATAAAAGACATATAATAATACAATATAAAAGCTTTATATGATCATCAGGTAATTCTGAGTTGGGGATTGAAGAAGAACAATTTGAATATTGTGTCTTTTGATAGTGAGGGAATATAACGGAAATTAATCTTGACGAGGTTCGGTTGGCTTCCCTTTGACTAAAGTGCAGCAAACACTGCTTTGTTTTTGGAACAGGAGAGAGACTGCCATCTTCCTCCAACTAAAGATACACCAATGCTAGAGAAATGACAAAATACAATTACTGTTCCGCTTTCTAGCTTGAACTTTGCAGAGCGAGGGAAAGGTGGGTAGAGTGAATGGGAGGAAGGGGAGGAGAGGAGGAGGAGGAGACGAGGAGAGGAGAGGAGAGGAGAGGAGAGGAGAGCAGAGCAGAGCAGAGCAGAGCAGAGCAGAGCAGAGGAGAGGAGAGGAGAGGAGAGGAGAGGAGAGGAGAGGAGAGGAGAGGAGAGGAGAGGAGAGGAGAGGAGAGGAGAGGAGAGGAGAGGAGAGGAGAGGAGAGGAGGAGGAGAGGAGGAGAGGAGGAGAGGAGAGGAGGAGAGGAGAGGAGAGGAGGATGAGAGGAGAGGAGAGGAGGAGAGGAGAAGGAGAGGAGAAGGAGGAGAGGAGGAGGAGAGGAGAAGAGGAGAAGAGGAGGAGAGGAGAGGAGAGGAGGAGGAGAGGAGGAGGAGGAAGGAGGGGTATTTTTAATCTATAAATTATTATATCTGGGCTGGTGTCTCTTCAAGGCTTATCAGATTGCTTTTCCTAATCATTGGTCCCGCCGTGTGTTTGATCTCCATGATGACTAGATGATTAGTTTTAGATTTTCATCAAATCATTCAGGCGTCCATCGCCACACGGCTGCAGAAACCGCTGTTCATTTAGTTGTTTGCGAGACGCTACCCGTCTCACCACCGCTCTGCTCCGCGCCCACCGAGGACAACGTTGGGGTCAGGAGAGGTCAAGTCTATGGGTAATGATATATCACGGTTATCACCGCCACGGTCCGTCCGCCAACATATTTAAGGTTTAACGTTAATTCTCCTCTCCATTATGACCCGTTTCCTCCTCTGGACCTGTTGGCCTGGAAGTGATGGAGCTACACAATCAATTTGACGCTGTAGTGGTTTGTGTGTGCGTGTGTGTGTGTGTGCGTGTGTGTGTGTGCGTGTGTGTGTGTGTGTGTGTGTGTGTGTTTATGTATGTGTGGAGGAATATATTTATATCAGTGGAGTGGAAATGACACCTCACTTATGCTGCCAGTCAGAGGGACAGACAAGAGAGAGACGAGGGATAGTCGAGGGCCATATTAGAGATGTACTATAGATGTATTAGATCTATTAGAGATGTATTAGATATCTATTTTTTGTATCTGTATTTATTATGGATCCCCATTAGTTCCTGCCAAGGCAGCAGCTACTCTTCCTGGGGTTTATTATGGATCCCAATTAGTTCCTGCCAAGGCAGCAGCTACTCTTCCTGGGGTCCAGCAAAATTAAGGCAGTTTATACAATTTTAAAAACATTACAATACATTCACAGATTTCACAACACACTGTGTGCCTTCAGGCCCCTACTCCACCACTACCACATATCGACAGTACAGAATCCATGTGTACGTGTGAGTATAGTGCGTATGTTATTGTGTGTGTGTGCATGTGTCTGTGTCTATGTTTGTGTTGCTTCACAGTCCCCGCTGTTCCATAAGGTGTATTTGTATCTGTTTTTTTCAATCTAATTTTACTGCTTGCATCAATTACTTGATGTGGAATAGAGTTCCATGTAGTCATGGCTCTATGTAGTACTGTGCACCTCCCATAATCTGTTCTGGACTTGGGGACTGTGAAGAGACCTCTGGTGGCATGTCTTGTGCGGTATGCATGGGTGACCGAGATGTGCGCCAGTAGTTCAAACAGACAGCTCGGTGCTTTCAACATGTCAACACCTCTCATAAACACAAGCAGTGATGAAGTCAAAGATTGAGATGCATATTATTAATATTAGCTCTCTGTGTACATCCAAGCACCAGCCGTGCTGCCCTGTTCTGAGCCAATTGCAATTTTCCTAAGTCATTTTTTGTGGCACCTGACCACACGACTGAACAGTAGTCCAGGTGCGACAAAACTAGGGCCTGTAGGACCTGCCTTGTTGATAGTGCTGTTAAGAAGGTAGAGCAATGCTTTATTATGGACAGACTTCTCCCCGTCTTAGCTACTATTGTATCAATTGTTTTGACCATGGCAGTATACAATCCAGGGAGTCACCTCAACCTGCTCAATTTCCACATTATTTATTACAAGATTTACATTTTACATTTACATTTTAGTCATTTAGCAGACGCTCTTATCCAGAGTGACTTACAGTTAGTGAGTGCATACATTTTATATATATATATATATATAAAAAAAAAAATCATACTGGCCCCCCGTGGGAATCGAACCCACAACCCTGGCGTTGCAAACGCCATGCTCTACAAACATCCCTGCCGGCCATTCCCTCCCCTACCCTGGACGATGCTGGGCCAATTGTGCGCCGCCCCATGGGTCTCCCGGTCGCGGCCGGCTACGACAGAGCCTGGATTCGAACCAGGATCTCTAGTGGCACAGCTAGAGTCCACTGCGCCAATCGGGAGACTTAATTTAGGTTTAGGTGTCACGGTTTCGGCCAAGGCTGCCTCTCTTCCTTGTTCGGGCAGGCTTCGGCGTTCGTTGTCTCCGGAATACTAGCTGCCACCGTTGTATGTTTCATGTTCGTTTGCTTTTGTCTGTTTGTTGTGACACCTGTTCTCGTTTAGCGTAATTAGTGTCCTATAAGTTTCTCGTTGTGTTTGTCTAGTGTTGTGTGTTATTGATTTAGGTCTGTCGTGTGTTGGGCTTGTATTTTGCTATTTCGCTCGGTTGAGCTTCCCTCCACTGCGTTGGAGCGTTTACGCACCTGTTTAGTGCGCCTTTTGTTTTGTTCGCCTTCGTGCGTAATTTCGCCTTCGGGCAAGTCTGTTCGTAATTTTCCTTGTTGGAAATTGACTAAAGTCTTTTGGACTATACTTCGGTGTCCTGCGTTTGATTCCACCACTACACCCACCTACAGCATTCGTGACAGAATAACACACCTTGAAGAATGGAATCAGCAGGAGCCGCAGCAGCCCAGGCGACGCTGGAGGACAAGGTCCGGGAACAAAGTGACCAGATCCTGCAGATGGGGACCGCACTGCAGGAGGTGATCACCACCATCCGAGGCTGGGGGACGCCTCCACCGCCATCCTCCCTGCCAGCACCATCGGCCAGTCAGCCCATTCCCGCACCGGAACCCCGAGGAGTCCGACTCTCGCTCCCGAGGGCCTACGATGGGACCGCGGCCGTGTGTCAGGGATTCCTTCTCCAGGTGGAGTTGTACCTGGCCACCGTGCACCCGGCACCCTCGGGACATGAGAGCGTGTCCGCCCTGATCTCCTGCCTTTCCGGGAAGGCGTTGGAATGGGCCAACGCGGAGTGGAGGAGGATCGACGCGGACACCATCACATACGACGAGTTCTCCCGCCGCTTCAGGGCGGTGTTTGACCATCCCCCGGAGGGGAAAGCGGCGGGGGAGCGTCTGGTCTTCCTCCGGCAGGGGAGGAGGAGTGCCCAGGAGTTCGCCCTAGAATTCCGTACTCTAGCGGCAGATGCAGGGTGGAATGAGCGGGCTCTCGTCGATCACTACAGATGTAGTCTACGAGAGGACGTCCGTCGGGAGCTGGCCTGTAGGGACACCAGCCTCTCGTTCGACCAGTTGGTCGACATGTCCATCAGGCTGGATAACCTGCTAGCTACCCGCGGACGTCCCGAGGGGGGTCCGTCCATTTCACCCTCCAGCGCCTCCGAGCCGTGCCCCATGGAGCTCGGGGGCGCTGGCGCTAGAGAGAGGAGGGGTCGGCTTACTAGGGGGTCCACCTCCTGCACCAACTGTGGTCGGGGAGGACACACCGCGGCTAGGTGCTGGGGATGGCCTCCTAGGGGAGAGGACGACAGGTCCCGCACTGGGGATTCCTTCCAGGTGAGTAGGCGCCCCACTCACCCAGAGCGCTCTGTTGCACATTTCTGTATACATGTGAGTTTTCCACAGGTAGCACCTCATTCCCAGCATAAGGCGCTGGTAGATTCAGGCGCGGCTGGGAATTTTGTTGATAAGAAGTTTTGTTTAGCCTTAGGGATTCCCCTTCTTCCTGTTGATGTCCCTTTCCCCGTTCATGCCCTAGATAGCCGTCCGTTGGGTGCGGGCTTGATCAGGGAAGTCACTGCGCCACTTAGGATGTGTGCGCAGGGGGGTCATCAGGAGATGATTCAGCTATTTCTGATTGACTCGCCTGCGTATCCGGTGGTGCTGGGCATGCCCTGGTTGAGTACCCATAACCCATCTATTTCGTGGCAGGAGAGGGCTCTGATGGAGTGGTCTGCCCAGTGTGTGGGTCGATGTTTGGGCGTTTCCGTAGGGGCTACCTCGGTGGAGAGTCCAAACCAGGTGCCCGCATTGCACGTTCCCCCTGAGTATGGGGATTTGGCTATCGCGTTTAGTAAGTCGAGGGCGACGCGGTTGCCACCCCATAGGCAGGGAGATTGTGCGATAGACCTCCAGGCAGGAGCTGCGCTCCCACGGAGCCATGTGTATCCTCTGTCTCAGGAGGAGAAGAAAGCTATGGAGACTTACATAGACGAATCTCTGAGACAAGGATACATATGGCCTTCCACTTCCCCTGCGTCCTCGAGTTTCTTTTTTGTGAAGAAGAAGGATGGTGGTTTACGCCCGTGCATCGATTACCGTGGTCTCAATCAGATCACGGTGAAGTACAGTTATCCACTCCCGCTGATTGCGACCATGACTGAGTCCTTGCATGGGGCGCGTTTCTTCACTAAATTAGATCTCAGGAGCGCGTACAACTTGGTGCGCATCAGGGAGGGCGATGAATGGAAGACAGCCTTTAGTACCACCTCGGGCCATTACGAGTATCTTGTCATGCCATACGGGTTGATGAACGCTCCGTCAGTTTTCCAATCATTCGTGGATGAAATCTTCAGGGACATGCAGGGGGTCGTTGTGTACATAGATGACATTCTCGTGTACTCGCCTACCCGTGTCGAGCATGTGGCCCTGGTGCGCAGAGTGTTGCGGAGGCTGGTGGAGCACGACCTGTATGTTAAGGCAGAGAAGTGTCTGTTTTTCCAGGAGTCGGTCTCCTTTTTGGGGCATCAGTTGTCTGCGTCAGGGGTGAAGATGGAGGTAGACCGGGTGTCAGCCGTGCGTAATTGGCAAACACCAACCACTGTGAAGGAGGTGCAGCAGTTTTTGGGGTTTGCGAATTACTACCGGAGGTTTATCCGGGGTTTTGGACAGGTGGCAGCTCCCATCACGTCTCTTTTGAAGGGGGGTCCGGTGCGTCTGCAGTGGTCTGCCGAGGCGGACAGGGCGTTTGGGAGGCTGAAGGACCTGTTTACCTCGGCCCTGGTGCTGGCGCATCCGGATCCCTCTTTACCATTTCAGGTAGAGGTGGACGCGTCTGAGGCCGGTATAGGAGCCGTGCTTTCACAACGGTCAGGCGCGCCACCTAAACTCCGCCCCTGTGCCTTTTATTCCAAGAAGCTCAGTCCGGCGGAGCGAAACTATGACGTAGGGGACAGGGAGCTGTTAGCCGTGGTACAGGCCCTAAAGGTGTGGAGGCACTGGCTTGAGGGGGCTCAACACCCTTTCCTCATTTTGACGGACCACCGTAACCTGGAGTACATCCGGGCAGCGAGGAGGCTGAACCCTCGGCAGGCAAGATGGAATATGTTTTTGACCCGGTTTACATTTAAGATCACGTACATCCCTGGGTCACAGAACGGTAAGGCAGATGCGCTGTCTCGGCGGTATGACACGGAGGAGAGGTCCGTGGAGCCCACTCCCATACTGCCGGAGTCGTGTCTGGTGGCACCGGTAGTGTGGGAGGTCGATGCTGAGCTCGA
Organism: Coregonus lavaretus; assembly: GCF_964263955.1. Taxonomy (NCBI): domain Eukaryota; kingdom Metazoa; phylum Chordata; class Actinopteri; order Salmoniformes; family Salmonidae; genus Coregonus; species Coregonus lavaretus. Next base: position 24,156 of record NW_028158092.1, read on the forward strand.
GCGGGCATTACGCACCGACCCTAGTCCACCGCAATGCCCGGCGGGTCGGAAGTACGTTCCGCTCGAGGTTCGGGATCGATTGATCTATTGGGCTCACACGTCACCCTCCTCTGGACACCCTGGTATCGGCCGGACAGTGCACTGTCTTAGTGCCAAGTACTGGTGGCCCACGTTGGCAAGGGATGTGAGGGTTTATGTTTCCTCCTGCTCGGTGTGCGCCCAGTGTAAGGCGCCTAGACATCTGCCTAGGGGTAAGTTACTACCCCTGCCCGTTCCACAACGACCATGGTCCCACCTCTCGTGGATTTCCTTACTGACCTTCCTCCTTCACAGGGGAATACCACTATACTGGTCGTTGTGGACCGGTTTTCTAAGGCCTGTCGTTTGCTCCCCATGCCGGGCCTTCCTACCGCCCTGCAAACTGCCGAAGCCCTATTCACCCATGTGGTCCTCTGTAGCTCAGCTGGTAGAGCACGGCGCTTGTAACGCCAAGGTAGTGGGTTCGATCCCCGGGACCACCCATACACAAAAAAAAACAAAAAAAATGTATGCACGCATGACTGTAAGTCGCTTTGGATAAAAGCGTCTGCTAAATGGCATATTATTATTATTATTATTATTATTACTACGGGGTACCCGAGGATATTGTGTCTGATCGAGGTCCCCAATTTACCTCCAGAGTCTGGAGAGCTTTTATGGAGCGGTTGGGGGTCTCGGTGAGCCTCACCTCGGGTTACCACCCGGAGAGTAATGGGCAGGTGGAACGTGTGAACCAGGATGTGGGTAGGTTTCTTAGAACATACTGCCAGGACCGGCCGGAGGAGTGGGCAAGGTACGTTCCCTGGGCCGAAATGGCCCAGAATTCCCTACGCCATTCCTCCACTAACCTAACCCCTTTCCAATGTGTGTTAGGTTACCAGCCGGTTCTGGCACCTTGGCAGCAGAGCCAGATCGAGGCTCCTGCGGTGGATGAGTGGGCGCGGCGCTCGGAGGAGACATGGAACGCTGCACACGTCCACCTGCAGCGGGCCCTCCGACGTCATAAGGCGAGCGCCGATCTCCACCGCAGTGAGGGACCGGTGTACGCACCTGGTGATCAAGTCTGGCTCTCTACCAGAAACCTGCCCCTCCGCCTGCCCTGTCGGAAACTGGGTCGGCGGTTTGTAGGGCCATTTAAAGTCCTGGGAAGGTTGAACGAGGTGTGTTTCAAATTACAACTACCTGTTGAATATAAAAGTATTAACCCCTCGTTCCATGTGTCCCTTCTCAGGCCGGTGGTAGCTGGCACACTCCAAGAAAGTGAGATCAGGGAGACTCCTCCGCCCCCATTGGACATCGAGGGGGCACCGGCGTACTCCGTGAGGTCCATCTTGGATTCGAGACGTCGGATGGGGGGTCTCCAATATCTAGTGGAGTGGGAGGGGTACGGTCCGGAGGAACGGTGCTGGGTGCCGAGGAGAGACATTTTGGACCCGTCTCTCCTGACGGAATTCCATCGTGGGCACCCGACGCACCCTGCTCCGCGTCCTCTGGGTCGTCCCCGAGGCCGGAGTCTGCGCACGTCTGGAGCCGCGCGTCAAGGGGGGGGTACTGTCACGGTTTCGGCCGAGGCTGCCTCTCTTCCTTGTTCGGGCAGGCTTCGGCGTTCGTTGTCTCCGGAATACTAGCTGCCACCGTTGTATGTTTCATGTTCGTTTGCTTTTGTCTGTTTGTTGTGACACCTGTTCTCGTTTAGCGTAATTAGTGTCCTATAAGTTTCTCGTTGTGTTTGTCTAGTGTTGTGTGTTATTGATTTAGGTCTGTCGTGTGTTGGGCTTGTATTTTGCTATTTCGCTCGGTTGAGCTTCCCTCCACTGCGTTGGAGCGTTTACGCACCTGTTTAGTGCGCCTTTTGTTTTGTTCGCCTTCGTGCGTAATTTCGCCTTCGGGCAAGTCTGTTCGTAATTTTCCTTGTTGGAAATTGACTAAAGTCTTTTGGACTATACTTCGGTGTCCTGCGTTTGATTCCACCACTACACCCACCTACAGCATTCGTGACATTAGGGTTTAGTGATTGATTTGTCCCAAATACAATGCTTTTAGTTTTAGAAATATTTAGGACTAATTTATTCCTTGCCACCCACTCTGAAACTAACTGCAACTCGTTGTTAAGTGTTGCAGTCATTTCAGTCGCTGTAGTAGTATTTATGTATAGTGTTGAATCATCCGCATACATAGACACTCTGGCTTTACTCAAAGCCAGCGGCATTTAGTAAAGATTGAAAAAAGTAATGGGCTTAAACAGCTGCCCTGGGGAATTCCTGATTCTATCTGGATTACGTTGGAGAGGCTTCCATTAAAGAACACCCTCTGTGTTCTGTTAGACAGGTAACTCTTTATCCACAGTATAGCAGGGGGTGTAAAGCCATCACACATACGTTTTTCCAGCAGCAGCTTACTACGATCGATAATATCAAATGCCGCACTGAAGTCTTTTTATCACCAATTTCTCTCAGCCAATCATCAGTCATTTGTGTAAGTGCTGTGCTTGTTGAATGTCCTTCTCTATAAGCATTCTGAAAGTTTGTTGTCAATTTGTTTACAGTAAAATAGCATTGTATCTGGTCAAACACCATTTTTTCCAATAGTTTACTAAGGGTTGGTAATAGGCTAATTGGTCGGCTATTTGAGCCAGTAGAGATGTATTAGATGTATTAGAGATGTATTAGCGCTGTATTAGATGTATTAGAGCTGTATTAGAGATGTATTTGATGTATTAGGAATATATTAGAGATGTATTTCAGATGTATTAGATGTATTAGGTTTATTAGAGACGTATTAGAGACGTATTAGAGATGTATTAGATGTATTAGATGTATTAGATATGTATTATACATGTATTAGATGTATTAGATATTTATTTGAGATGTATTAGAGATGTATTAGGAATATATTAGAGATGTATTTCAGATGTATTAGACATGTATTATAGATGTATTAGAGATGTACTAGATGTAATAGGTTTATTAGAGACATATTAGAGACGTATTAGAGATGTATTAGATGTATTTGATGTATTAGAGATGTATTAGATATATATATATTAGAGATGTATGGAATATATTAGAGATGTATTCGAGATGTATCAGAGATGTATCAGAGATGTATCAGAGATGTATCAGAGATGTATTAGCTATATTATAGATGTAATAGATGTATTAGACATGTATTATAGATGTATTATATATTAGAGCTGTATTTTGAGATGTATTAGAGATTTATTAGATGTATTAAATATGTATTAGATGTATTAGATATATTAGATATCTATTAGAGAATATTAGATGCATTAGAGATGTATTAAATGTATTAGAGATGTATTAGAGATGTATTAGTTGTATTAGAGATGTATTAGAGATGTATTAGTTGTATTTGAGATGTATTTGAGCTGTATTAGATGTATTATATAGATATTAGAGATGTATTAGATGTATTAGATGTATTAGAGATGTATTAGAGATGTATTAGATGTATTAGAGATGTATTAGATGTATTAGAGATATATTAGATGTATTAGAGATGTATTAGAGATGTATTAGATGTATTAGAGATGTATTAGATGTATTAGAGATATATTAGATGTATTAGAGATGTATTAGATGTATTAGAGATGTATTATCTCTCTCTCTCTCTTTCTCTCTCTGGCTTTCTCTGGCTCTCTCTCCATTGAGTCATACCTCCCTTGGTTGACAGGCTGTCTGCGCTGAGCGAGGGATGAAAGTGAGAGAGTAATGGCTGATTTAACCGACAGAGGAGAGGAAACTGCAGGGGGGTTCTGTTCTTCACAGCCTCTTTGTTCTGCCTGGGTCAAAAGGAGAGGAAGTCAGGGGATGCGTCACAAACGGCACCCTGTTCCCTATATAGTGCCATAGGGCTCTGGTCTAAAGTAGTGCACTATATAGGGAATAGGGTGCCATAGGGCTCTGGTCTAAAGTAGTGCACTATATAGGGAATAGGGTGCCATAGGGCTCTGGTCTAAAGTAGTGCACTATATAGGTAATAGGGTGCCATAGGGCTCTGGTCTAAAGTAGTGCACTATATAGGGAATAGGGTGTCATAGGGCTCTGGTCTAAAGTAGTGTACTATATAGGGAATAGGGTGTCATAGGGCTCTGGTCTAAAGTAGTGCACTATATAGGGAATAGGGTGCCATAGGGCTCTGGTCTAAAGTAGTGTACTATATAGGGAATAGGGTGTCATAGGGCTCTGATCAAAAGTAGTGCACTATATAGGGAATAGGGTGCCATAGGGCTCTGGTCTAAAGTAGTGCACTATATAGGGAATAGGGTGCCATAGGGCTCTGGTCTAAAGTAGTGCACTATATAGGTAATAGGGTGCCATAGGGCTCTGGTCTAAAGTAGTGCACTATATAGGGAATAGGGTGTCATAGGGCTCTGGTCTAAAGTAGTGTACTATATAGGGAATAGGGTGTCATAGGGCTCTGGTCTAAAGTAGTGCACTATATAGGGAATAGGGTGCCATAGGGCTCTGGTCTAAAGTAGTGTACTATATAGGGAATAGGGTGTCATAGGGCTCTGATCAAAAGTAGTGCACTATATAGGGAATAGGGTGCCATAGGGCTCTGGTCTAAAGTAGTGCACTATATAGGGAATAGGGTGCCATAGGGCTCTGGTCTAAAGTAGTGTACTATATAGGGAATAGGGTGTCATAGGGCTCTGGTCTAAAGTAGTGCACTATATAGGGAATAGGGTGTCATAGGGCTCTGGTCTAAAGTAGTGCACTATATAGGGAATAGGGTGTCATAGGGCTCTGGTCTAAAGTAGTGCACTATATAGGGAATAGGGTGTCATAGGGCTCTGGTCTAAAGTAGTGCACTATATAGGGAATAGGGTGTCATAGGGCTCTGGTCTAAAGTAGTGCACTATATAGGGAATAGGGTGCCATAGGGCTCTGGTCTAAAGTAGTGTACTATATAGGGAATAGGGTGTCATAGGGCTCTGGTCTAAAGTAGTGCACTATATAGGGAATAGGGTGTCATAGGGCTCTGGTCTAAAGTAGTGTACTATATAGGGAATAGGGTGTCATAGGGCTCTGGTCTAAAGTAGTGTACTATATAGGGAATAGGGTGTCATAGGGCTCTGGTCTAAAGTAGTGCACTATATAGGGAATAGGGTGTCATAGGGCTCTGGTCTAAAGTAGTGCACTATATAGGGAATAGGGTGTCATAGGGCTCTGGTCTAAAGTAGTGTACTATATAGGGAATAGGGTGTCATAGGGCTCTGGTCTAAAGTAGTGCACTATATAGGGAATAGGGTGTCTTAGGGCTCTGGTCTAAAGTAGTGCACTATATAGGGAATAGGGTGTCATAGGGCTCTGGTCTAAAGTAGTGCACTATATACGGAATAGGGTGTCATAGGGCTCTGGTCAAAAGTAGTGTACTATATAGGGAATAGGGTGTCATAGGGCTCTGGTCTAAAGTAGTGTACTATATAGGGAATAGGGTGTCATAGGGCTCTGGTCTAAAGTAGTGCACTACATAGGGAACAGGGTGTCATAGGGCTCTGGTCTAAAGTAGTGCACCATATAGGGAACAGGGTGTCATAGGGCTCTGGTCTAAAGTAGTGCACTATATAGGGAACAGGGTGCCATTTAGGATGAAGTCAGAGATTCTCCCCCTAGCCCTGGAACCCTGGCGCCCCGGAGCGGTGGAGAGGAGCGGCATGGCTGCTCTTCCATTCCATTGGGTTCATCCGTTGACAGACAGATGACACAAGAGATGCCCAGAGGCCCCCAGCGTGTGTAACAGTGTTGCCTCCATCCCTCTCCTCGCCCCAACCTGGGCTTCCAACTAGGGACCCTCTGAACACATCCCCCTGCGTCACCCGTTTAGCCTCGTTACCAGAGCAACGGGAAAACAGCTACTTCAAAGTTCTCACCGATTGAACGCTACCGGCGTGCAGCTAAAACAGCTAGCCGTTTCACATCGGCTGCACAATTAGGCCAAATCTTTGGCCCAATCCCAACCCCAACCATATCCTACTTCTTAAGTCCTGACCTGGTACGAGAATGATTGTCAACGTCGACAACTCAGGGAATAACCAATACGGGCTGTTGCCAAGGCTGGCGTTGTGCGTTTTCAGTGGAAGGTAATCCGATAGCAGCCATTCATCAGTCCCTGTCTTGTCTGTGAATACATGCTGTTATGTTTGGGGCAAATCCAATACAACACTTTACTGAGTACCCACATCATGTTATGGGTATGCTTGTAATCGTTAAAGGTGCAATATGCAGATATCGCTCCGCCATTTCATGGCTGCTAAAATTCTACTAGTTCGCCTAATTTCAGTTTATGTGACAAAACAAGCAATGCATAGTATAGAGAACCATTGTACCATCTAAAATATGTGAAATATATAACCCAAAATATTGTATTTTCAGCTGTTTGAAGCTTGTGTACAAAACAGAGTTTTCAGGATAAAAAAGAAACGGAATGGAGCTAAGCACAGGAAATCCTAGAGGAAAACCTGGTTCAGTCTGCTTTCCACCAGAGACTGGGAGATGAATTCACCTTTCAGCAGGACAATAACCTGAAACACAAGGCCAAATCTACACTGGAGTTGCTTACCAAGAAGACAGTGAATGTTCTTGAGCGGCCGAGTTACAGTTTTGACTTAAATCTGCTTGAAAATCTATGGCAAGACTTGAAAATGGTTGTCTGGCAATGATCAACGACCAATTTGACAGGGCTTGAAGAATTTTGAAAAGAATCATGGACAAATATTGTACAATCCAGGTGTGCAAAGCTTCTTAGAGATTTACCCCAGAAAGAATCACATTCGTAATCAATGCCAAAGGTGATTCTAGCATGTATTGACTCAGGTGTGTGAATAACTATGTAAATGAGATACTTCTGTATTTCCTTTTCAATAAATTTGCAAAGATTTCTAAAAAAAAACATGTTTTCACGTTGTCATTATGGGGTATTGTGTGCATGTGGGTGAGAAAGAAAATAAATGTAATCCATTTAGAATTCAGGCTGTGGGATTTAGTCAAGGCGCATGAATACTTTCTGAGGGCACTGCATTCAAAAATGGAGTACATTGAGGAAGGAAAGAGAGGAAGACTTAGTGATTTTCTGATGATCTCATTTTGCTCTTTTGTAGCTTTGGCAAGTACAGTGGGGAGAACAAGTATTTGATACGCTGCCGATTTTGCAGGTTTTCCTACTTACAAAGCATGTAGAGGTCTGTAATTTTTTATCATAGGTACACTTCAACTGTGAGAGACGGAATCTAAAACAGAAATGACATAAGTATTTGATACATCAGAAAAGCAGAACTTAATATTTGGTACAGAAACCTTTGTTTGCAATTACAGAGATCATACTTTTCCTGTAGGTCTTGACCAGGTTTTCACAAACTCCAGCAGGGATTTTGGCCCACTCCTCCATACAGACCTTCTCCAGATCCTTCAGGTTTCAGGGCTGTCGCTGGGCAATAAGGACTTTCAGCTCCCTCCAAAGATTTTCTATTGGGTTCAGGTCTGGAGACTGACTAGGCCACTCCAGGACCTTGAGATGCCTCTTACGGAGCCACTCCTCAGTTGCCCTGGCTGTGTGTTTCGGGTCGTTGTCATGCTGGATGACCCAGCCACGACCCATCTTCAATGCTCTTACTGAGGGAAGGAGGTTGTTGGCCAAGATCTCGCGATACATGGCCCCATCCATCCTCCCCGCAATACGATGCAGTCGTCCTGTCCCCTTTGCAGAAAAGCATCCCCAAAGAATGATGTTTCCACCTCTATGCTTCACGGTTGGGATGGTGTTCTTGGGGTTGTACTCATCCTTCTTCTTCCTCCAAACACGGCGAGTGGAGTTTAGACCAAAAAGCTCTATTTTTGTCTCATCAGACCACATGACCTTCTCCCATTCCTCCTCTGGATCATCCAGATGGTCATTGGCAAACTTCAGACGGGCCTGGACATGCGCTGGCTTGAGCAGGGGGACCTTGCATGCGCTGCAGGATTTTAATCCATGACGGCGTAGTGTGTTACTAATGGTTTTCTTTGAGACTGTGGTCCCAGCTCTCTTCAGGTCATTGACCAGGTCCTGCCGTGTAGTTCTGGGCTGATCCCTCACCTTCCTCATGATCATTGATGCCCCACGAGGTGAGATCTTGCATGGAGCCCCAGACCGAGGGTGATTGACCGTCATCTTGAACTTCTTCCATTTTCTAATAATTGCGCCAACAGTTGTTGCCTTCTCACCAAGCTGCTTGCCTATTGTCCTGTAGCCCATCCCAGCCTTGTGCAGGTCTACAATTTTATCCCTGATGTCCTTACACAGCTCTCTGGTCTTGGCCATTGTGGAGAGGTTGGAGTCTGTTTGATTGAGTGTTTGGACAGGTATCTTTTATACAGGTAACGAGTTCAAACAGGTGCAGTTAATACAGGTAATGAGTGGAGAACAGGAGGGCTTCTTAAAGAAAAACTAACAGGTCTGTGAGAGCCGGAATTCTTACTGGTTGGTAGGTGATCAAATACTTATGTCATGCAATAAAATGCAATTTAATTACTTTAAAATTATACAATGTGATTTTCTGGATTTCTGTTTTAGATTCCGTCTCACACAGTTGAAGTGTACCTATGATAAAAAATTATAGACCTCTACATGCTTTGTAAGTAGGAAAACCTGCAAAATCGGCAGTGTATCAAATACTTGTTCTCCCCACTGTATATATATATACCAAACATTAGGAACACCAGATCAGATTATTTATACCTATCATATGGTTTATACCTATCATATGGTTTATACCTATCATATGGTTTATACCTATCATATGGTTTATACCTATCATATGGTTTATACCCATCATATAGTTTATACCTATCATATGGTTTATACCTATCATATGGTTTATACCTATCATATGGTTTATACCTATCATATGGTTATCATATGGTTTATACCTATCATATGGTTTATACCTATCAGATGGTTTATACCTATCATATGGTTTATACCTATCATATGGTTTATACCTATCATATGGTTTATACCTATCATATGGTTTATACCTATCAGATGGTTTATACCTATCATATGGTTTATACCTATCAGATGGTTTATACCTATCATATGGTTATCATATGGTTTATACCTATCATATGGTTTATACCTATCATATGGTTATCATATGGTTTATACCTATCATATGGTTTATACCTATCATATGGTTTATACCTATCAGATGGTTTATACCTATCAGATGGTTTATACCTATCATATGGTTATCATATGGTTTATACCTATCATATGGTTTATACCTATCATATGGTTTATACCTATCATATGGTTTATACCTATCATATGGTTTATACCTATCATATGGTTTATACCTTTCATATGGTTTATACCTATCATATGGTTTATACCTATCAGATGGTTTATACCTATCATATGGTTATCATATGGTTTATACCTATCATATGGTTTATACCTATCATATGGTTATCATATGGTTTATACCTATCATATGGTTTATACCTATCATATGGTTTATACCTATCATATGGTTTATACCCATCATATGGTTTATACCTATCATATGGTTTATACCTATCATATGGTTTATACCTATCATATGGTTTATACCTATCATATGGTTTATACCTATCATATGGTTTATACCTATCATATGGTTATCATATGGTTTATACCTATCATATGGTTTATACCTATCATATGGTTTATACCCATCATATGGTTTATACCTATCACATGGTTATCATATGGTTTATACCTATCATATGGTTTATACCTATCATATGGTTTATACCTATCAGATGGTTTATACCTATCATATGGTTTATACCTATCATATGGTTTATACCTATCATATGGTTTTCACCTATCATATGGTTTATACCTATCATATGGTTTATACCTATCATATGGTTTATACATATCATATGGTTTATACCTATCATATGGTTTATACCTATCATATGGTTTATACCTATCATATGGTTTATACCTATCATATGGTTTATACCTATCACATGGTTATCATATGGTTTATACCCATCATAAGGTTTATACCTATCAGATGGTTTATACCTATCATATGGTTTATACCTATCATATGGTTATCATATGGTTTATACCTATCATATGGTTTATACCTATCATATGGTTTATACCTATCATATGGTTTATACCTATCATATGGTTTATACCTATCAGATGGTTATCATATGGTTTATACCTATCATATGGTTTATACCTATCATATGGTTTATACCTATCATATGGTTTATACCTATCAGATGGTTTATACCTATCATATGGTTTATACCTATCATATGGTTTATACCTATCATATGGTTTATACCTATCAGATGGTTTATACCTATCATATGGTTATCATATGGTTTATACCTATCATATGGTTAATACCTATCATATGGTTATCATATGGTTTATACCTATCATATGGTTTATACCTATCATATGGTTTATACCTATCATATGGTTTATACCTATCATATGGTTTATACCCATCATATGGTTTATACCTATCATATGGTTTATACCTATCATATGGTTTATACCTATCATATGGTTATCATATGGTTTATACCTATCATATGGTTTATACCTATCAGATGGTTTATACCTATCATATGGTTATCATATGGTTTATACCTATCATATGGTTTATACCTATCATATGGTTTATACCTATCATATGGTTTATACCTATCATATGGTTTATACCTATCATATGGTTTATACCTATCATATGGTTTATACCTATCATATGGTTTATACCTATCAGATGGTTTATACCCATCATATGGTTTATACCTATCATATGGTTTATACCTATCATATGGTTTATACCTATCAGATGGTTTATACCTATCAGATGGTTTATACCTATCATATGGTTTATACCTATCATATGGTTTATACCTATTATATGGTTTATACCTATCAGATGGTTTATACCTATCAGATGGTTTATACCTATCATATGGTTTATACCTATCATATGGTTTATACCTATTATATGGTTTATACCTATCAGATGGTTTATACCTATCATATGGTTTATACCCATCATATGGTTTATACCTATCATATGGTTTATACCTATCATATGGTTTATACCTATCAGATGGTTTATACCTATCAGATGGTTTATACCTATCATATGGTTTATACCCATCAGATGGTTTATACCTATCATATGGTTTATACCTATCATATGGTTTATACCTATCATATGGTTATCATATGGTTTATACCTATCATATGGTTTATACCTATCATATGGTTTATACCTATCAGATGGTTTATACCTATCATATGGTTTATACCTATCAGATGGTTTATACCTATCATATGGTTTATACCTATCATATGGTTTATACCTATCAGATGGTTTATACCTATCATATGGTTTATACCTATCAGATGGTTTATACCTATCATATGGTTTATACCTATCATATGGTTATCATATGGTTTATACCTATCATATGGTTATCATATGGTTTATACCTATCATATGGTTTATACCTATCATATGGTTTATACCTATCATATGGTTTATACCTATCATATGGTTTATACCTATCATATGGTTTATACCTATCATATGGTTTATACCTATCATATGGTTTATACCTATCAGATGGTTTATACCTATCATATGGTTTATACCTATCATATGGTTTATACCTATCATATGGTTATCATATGGTTTATACCTATCATATGGTTTATACCTATCATATGGTTTATACCTATCATATGGTTTATACCTATCATATGGTTTATACCTATCAGATGGTTTATACCTATCATATGGTTTATACCTATCATATGGTTATCATATGGTTTATACCTATCATATGGTTTATACCTATCATATGGTTTATACCTATCATATGGTTTATACCTATCATATGGTTTATACCTATCATATGGTTTATACCTATCATATGGTTTATACCTATCATATGGTTTATACCTATCAGATGGTTTATACCTATCATATGGTTTATACCTATCATATGGTTTATACCTATCATATGGTTTATACCTATCATATGGTTTATACCTATCATATGGTTTATACCTATCAGATGGTTTATACCTATCATATGGTTTATACCTATCATATGGTTTATACCTATCATATGGTTTATACCTATCATATGGTTTATACCTATCATAAGGTTTAAACCTATCAAATCCTTTCAGATCTTCACCTAGGGTTAGGGGTTGTTTCTGGAAAGGGTTAGGTGCTATAGGTTGTTTCTGGACAGGGTTAGGGTTAGGGGTTATAGGTTGTTTCTGGACAGGGTTAGGGGTTATAGGTTGTTTCTGGATAGGGTTAGGGTTAGGGGTTATAGATTGTTTCTGGACAGGGTTAGGGGTTACAGGTTGTTTCTGGATAGGGTTATGGTTAGGGGTTTTAGGTTGTTTCTGGACATGGTTAGGGTTAGGGATTATAGGATGTTTCTGGACAGGGTTAGGGGTAATAGGTTGTTTCTGGACAGGGTCAAGGGTTATAGGTTGTTTCAGGACAGGGTTAGGATTAGGGGTTTTAGGTTGTTTCTGGACAGGGTTAGGGTTAGGTATTATAGGATGTTTCTGGACAGGGTTAGGGGTTAGGGGTTATAGGTTGTTTCTGGACAGGGTTAGGGTTAGGGGTTATAGGTTGTTTCTGGACAGGGTTAGGGTTAGGGGTTATAGATTGTTTCTGGACAGGGGGAAGGGGTTATAGGTTGTTTCTGGACAGGGGTAGGGGTTATAGGTTGTTTCTGGACAGATTAGGGTTAGGAGTTATAGGTTTTTCTGGACAGGGTTAGGGTTAGGGGTTATAGGTTGTTTCTGGACAGGGTTAGGGGTTATAGGTTGTTTCTGGACAGATTAGGGTTAGGAGTTATAGGTTTTTCTGGACAGGGTTAGGGTTAGGGGTTATAGGTTGTTTCTGGACAGGGTTAGGGTTAGGATTTATAGATTGTTTCTGGACAGGGTTAGGGGTTGTAGGTTGTTTCTGGACAGGGTTAGGGTTAGGGGTTATAGGTTGTTTCTGGACAGGGTTAGGGGTTATAGGTTGTTTCTGGACAGGGTTAGGGTTAGGGGTTATAGGTTGTTTCTGGACAGGGTTAGGGGTTATAGGTTGTTTCTGGACGGATTAGGGTTAGGAGTTATAGGTTTTTCTGGACAGGGTTATGTCACACCCTGGCTCTGGGGACTCTATATGTTGAGCCAGGGTGTGTAGATTCTATGTGTTCTTGTTCTATGTCGGTATTCTAGTATTGTGTTTTCTAAGTTGGCAAGTATGGTTCTCAATCAGAAGCAACGAGTATCAGCTGTTGCTTGTTGTCTCTGATTGGGAGCCATACTTAAGCAGCCAGTTTACCCACAGTAGTTGTGGGATCTTGTTCCTTTTGGTTTGTTCCGTGTTGGTTGTTTAACCTAGGACGTCACGTTATTCGTTTATTGTTTTGTTCGTATTATCACTTTGGAATATAAAGTATGTTTGCCTTCAACCTGCGCCTTGGTCTACTCCGTTCAACGATCGTGACAGAAGATCCCAACAAACCAGGACCAAGCAGGGTGTCCAGGAGCAGGCAGCCTGGACATTATATATTATTATTTAGGAAGCGCCGGGTAAGGAGCTGGAGAGGTTGGCGATGGCCCAGGTGGGCCAATTGTGGTCCTGGGAGGACATGCTCGGGGGAAAAGGGCCATGGGCTAAGGTTAAGGCCCTGGCGAGAGAGGAGCAACGGCGTCAACAGTGTCGTCGTCGGACGGACGAGAGGCAACCCCAGAAATTTTTAGGGGGGGCACACGGCATGGGAGACTGGGCAGCAGGAGGCTGCCACAGGGCGAAATGGGAGATTAGGAGAGGAGGCCACCGGGTTTGGGGGGCCAGAAGGCAGGTTGGCGGAGCCTGGATGGAGAGCAGAGCCAACTCCCCGTACTCAGGCATGGCAGCATGAGGCTGGGCAGGTTCCGGGGTATGCGGAGCTGCGTACTGTGCCACGAGTGGTCCGGCATAGTCCGGTACGTCCTGTGCGAGCACCCCGCACGTGTCATGCGAAGGTGGGCATGCAGCCAGGACGGAGTGTGCCGGCTCAGCGCTCGTGGCCTCCAGTGCCTCTCCTCGGTCCCGGATATCCTGCGCCAGTGTCACGTGCTGTTATGCCAGTACGGGTACACAGCCCTGTACGTCCTGTGCTGATGCCTCACACAGAGTGTGTGAAGGTAGGCATTCAGCCAGGACGGGTTGTGGCAGCTCTTCACTCCAGGCCTCCTATCCGTCTCCACAGCCCGGCCCGGCCTGTTCCTGCTCCTCGCACCAAGCCTCCGGTGCGCATCGCCAGCCCAGCCCGGCCTGTTCCTGCCACTCGCACCAAGCCTACGGTGCGCGTCGCCAGCCCGGCCCGGCCTGTTCCTGCCACTCGCACCAAGCCTACGGTGTGCGTCGCCAGCCCGGCCCGGCCTGTTCCTGCCACTCGCACCAAGCCTACGGTGTGCGTCGCCAGCCCGGCCCGGCCTGTTCCTGCCCTTCGCACCAAGCCTACGGTGCGCAGCGCCAGCCCAGCCCGGCCTGTTTCTGCTCCCCGCACCAAGCTAATGGTGCGCGTCGCCAGCCCGGCCCGGCCTGTTCCTGCCACTCGCACCAAGCCTACGGTGCGCGTCGCCAGCCCGGCCCGGCCTGTTCCTGCCACTCGCACCAAGCCTACGGTGCGCGTCGCCGGCCCGGCCTGTTCCTGCCACTCGCACCAAGCCTACGGTGCGCGTCGCCAGCCCGGCCCGGCCTGTTCCTGCCACTCGCACCAAGCCAGGGGTGCGAGTCACCGGCCCGGTAAGGCCCGTTCATGCTCCACGCACCAAGCCAGGGGTGCGAGTCGTCAGCCCGGTAAGGCCCGTGTCTGCTCCACGCACCAAGCCAGGGGTGCGAGTCGTCAGCCCGGTAAGGCCCGTTCCTGCTCCACGCACCAAGCCAGGGGTGCGCATCGTCAGCCCGGTCCGGCCCGTTGCTGCTCCACGCACCAAGTCAGGGGTGCGCATCGCCAGCCCGGCCCGGCCTGTTCCTGCTCCCCGCACCAAGCTAATGGTGCGCGTCGCCAGCCCAGCCCGGCCTGTTCCTGCCACTCGCACCAAGCCTACGGTGCGCGTCGCCAGCCCGGCCCGGCCTGTTCCTGCCACTCGCACCAAGCCTACGGTGCGCGTCGCCAGCCCGGCCCGGCCTGTTCCTGCCACTCGCACCAAGCCTACGGTGCGCGTCGCCAGCCCGGCCCGGCCTGTTCCTGCCACTCGCACCAAGCCTACGGTGCGCGTCGCCGGCCCGGCCTGTTCCTGCCACTCGCACCAAGCCTACGGTGCGCGTCGCCAGCCCGGCCCGGCCTGTTCCTGCCACTCGCACCAAGCCAGGGGTGCGAGTCACCGGCCCGGTAAGGCCCGTTCATGCTCCACGCACCAAGCCAGGGGTGCGAGTCGTCAGCCCGGTAAGGCCCGTGTCTGCTCCACGCACCAAGCCAGGGGTGCGAGTCGTCAGCCCGGTAAGGCCCGTTCCTGCTCCACGCACCAAGCCAGGGGTGCGCATCGTCAGCCCGGTCCGGCCCGTTGCTGCTCCACGCACCAAGTCAGGGGTGCGCATCGCCAGCCCGGCCCGGCCTGTTCCTGCTCCCCGCACCAAGCTAATGGTGCGCGTCGCCAGCCCAGCCCGGCCTGTTCCTGCCACTCGCACCAAGCCTACGGTGCGCGTCGCCAGCCCGGCCCGGCCTGTTCCTGCCACTCGCACCAAGCCTACGGTGCGCGTCGCCAGCCCGGCCCGGCCTGTTCCTGCCACTCGCACCAAGCCTACGGTGCGCGTCGCCAGCCCGGCCCGGCCTGTTCCTGCCACTCGCACCAAGCCAGGGGTGCGAGTCGTCAGCCCGGTAAGGCCCGTTCCTGCTCCACGCACCAAGCCAGGGGTGCGAGTCGTCAGCCCGGTAAGGCCCGTTCCTGCTCCACGCACCAAGCCAGGGGTGCGCATCGTCAGCCCGGTCCGGCCCGTTGCTGCTCCACGCACCAAGTCAGGGGTGCGCATCGTCAGCCCGGTCCGGCCTGTTCCTGCTCCACGCACCAAGCCAGGGGTGCGCATCGTCAGCCCGGTACGGCCCGTTCCGGCTCCACGCACCAAGCCAGGGGTGCGCATCGTCAGCCCGGTCTGGCCCGTAGCTGCTCCACGCACCAAGCCAGGGGTGCGCATCGTCAGCCCGGTCCGGCCCGTTCCTGCTCCACGCACCAAGCCAGGGGTGCGCATCGACAGCCCGGTCCGGCCCGTTGCTGCTCCACGCACCAAGCCAGGGGTGCGCATCGTCAGCCCGGTCCGGCCCGTTCCTGCTCCACCAGGGGTGTGCGTCGTCAGTCAGGCACAACCCGTGCCTGGGTCACCGGTGCCTGGTCAGGTACCGGTCAGCTGCTCCACACCGGAGCTTAAGCAATCCGCTCCTACGATGTCCAGTCCAGCTCCAGCCAGCGGGGCCAGACCGGACCAGGGGCGCTACGGGGGGATTATTGGAGGGTGGTGGGCAAGCCCGGAGCCGGAACCGCCTCCGAGGAGGAATGCCCACCCAGCCCTCCCCTGTTTGGTTTATGTTGAGGCGCGGTCGCAGTCCGCGCCTTTGGGGGGGGGGTACTGTCACACCCTGGCTCTGGGGACTCTATATGTTGAGCCAGGGTGTGTAGATTCTATGTGTTCTTGTTCTATGTCGGTATTCTAGTATTGTGTTTTCTATGTTGGCCAGTATGGTTCTCAATCAGAGGCAACGAGTATCAGCTGTTGCTTGTTGTCTCTGATTGGGAGCCATACTTAAGCAGCCAGTTTACCCACAGTAGTTGTGGGATCTTGTTCCTTTTGGTATGTTCCGTGTTGGTTCTTTAACCTAGGACGTCACGTTTTTCGTTTATTGTTTTGTTCGTGTTATCACTTTGGAATATAAAGTATGTTTGCCTTCAACGCTGCGCCATGGTCTACTCCGTTCAATGATCGTGACAGGTTAGGGTTAGGGGTTATAAGTTGTTTCTGGAAAGGGTTAGGGTTAGGGGTTATATGTTGTTTCTGGACAGGGTTAGGGTTAGGGGTTATAGGTTGTTTCTGGACAGGGTTAGGGTTAAGGGTTATAGGTTGTTTCTAGAAAGGGTTAGGGTTAGGGGTTATATGTTGTTTCAGACAGGGTTAGGGTTAGGGGTTATAGGTTGTTTCAGGACAGGGTTAGGAGTTATAGGTTGTTTCTGGACAGGGTTAGGGTTAGGGGTTATAGATTGTTTCTGGACAGGGGGAAGGGGTTATAGGTTGTTTCTGGACAGGGGTAGGGTTAGGGGTTATAGGTTGTTTCTGGACAGGGTTAGGGGTTATAGGTTGTTTCTGGACAGATTAGGGTTAGGAGTTATAGGTTTTTCTGGACAGGGTTAGGGTTAGGGGTTATAGGTTGTTTCTGGACAGGGTTAGGATTAGGATTTATAGATTGTTTCTGGACAGGGTTAGGGGTTGTAGGTTGTTTCTGGACAGGGTTAGGGTTAGGGGTTATAGGTTGTTTCTGGACAGGGTTAGGGGTTATAGGTTGTTTCTGGACAGGGTTATGGGTTATAGGTTGTTTCTGGACAGGGGTAGGGTTAGGGGTTATAGGTTGTTTCTGGACAGGGTTAGGGGTTATAGGTTGTTTCTGGACAGATTAGGGTTAGGAGTTATAGGTTTTTCTGGACAGGGTTATGTCACACCCTGGCTCTGGGGACTCTATATGTTGAGCCAGGGTGTGTAGATTCTATGTGTTCTTGTTCTATGTCGGTATTCTAGTATTGTGTTTTCTATGTTGGCAAGTATGGTTCTCAATCAGAGGCAACGAGTATCAGCTGTTGCTTGTTGTCTCTGATTGGGAGCCATACTTAAGCAGCCAGTTTACCCACAGTAGTTGTGGGATCTTGTTCCTTTTGGTTTGTTCCGTGTTGGTTGTTTAACCTAGGACGTCACGTTATTCGTTTATTGTTTTGTTCGTGTTATCACTTTGGAATATAAAGTATGTTTGCCTTCAACGCTGCGCCTTGGTCTACTCCGTTCAACGATCGTGACAGAAGATCCCACCAAACCAGGACCAAGCAGCGTGTCCAGGAGCAGGCAGCCTGGACATTATATATTATTATTTAGGAAGCGCCGGGTAAGGAGCTGGAGAGGTTGGCGATGGCCCAGGTGGGCCAATTGTGGTCCTGGGAGGACATGCTCGGGGGAAAAGGGCCATGGGCTAAGGTTAAGGCCCTGGCGATAGAGGAGCAACGGCGTCAACAGTGTCGTCGTCGGACGGACGAGAGGCAACCCCAGAAATTTTTTAGGGGGGGGCACACAAAATGGGCGACTGGGCAGCAGGAGGCTGCCACAGGGCGAAATGGGAGATTAGGAGAGGAGGCCACCGGGTTTGGGGGGCCAGAAGGCAGGTTGGCGGAGCCTGGATGGAGAGCAGAGCCAACTCCCCGTACTCAGGCATGGCAGCATGAGGCTGGGCAGGTTCCGGGGTATGCGGAGCTGCGTACTGTGCCACGAGTGGTCCGGCATAGTCCGGTACGTCCTGTGCGAGCACCCCGCACGTGTCGTGCGAAGGTGGGCATGCAGCCAGGACGGAGTGTGGCAGCTCTTCACTCCAGGCCTCCAATCCGTCTCCACAGCCCGGCCCGGCCTGTTCCTGCTCCTCGCACCAAGCCTCCGGTGCGCATCGCCAGCCCAGTCCGGCCTGATCCTGCCACTCGCACCAAGCCTACGGTGCGCGTCGCCAGCCCCGCCCGGCCTGTTCCTGCCACTCGCACCAAGCCTACGGTGTGCGTCGCCAGCCCGGCCCGGCCTGTTCCTGCCATTCGCACCAAGCCTACGGTGTGCGTCGCCAGCCCGGCCCGGCCTGTTCCTGCCCTTCGCACCAAGCCTACGGTGCGCAGCGCCAGCCCAGCCTGGCCTGTTCCTGCTCCCCGCACCAAGCTAATGGTGCGCGTCGCCAGCCCGGCCCGGCCTGTTCCTGCTCCCCGCACCAAGCTAATGGTGCGCGTCGCCAGCCCGGCCCGGCCTGTTCCTGCCACTCGCACCAAGCCTACGGTGCGCGTCGCCAGCCCGGCCCGGCCTGTTCCTGCCACTCGCACCAAGCCAGGGTGCGAGTCGTCAGCCCGGTAAGGCCCGTTCCTGCACCACGCACCAAGCCAGGGGTGCGCATCGTCAGCCCGGTCCGGCCCGTTCCTGCTCCACGCACCAAGCCAGGGGTGCGCATCGTCAGCCCGGTCCGGCCCGTTCCTGCTCCACCAGGGGTGTGCGTCGTCAGTCAGGCACAACCCGTGCCTGGGTCACCGGTGCCTGGTCAGGTACCGGTCAGCTGC
Organism: Coregonus lavaretus; assembly: GCF_964263955.1. Lineage (NCBI taxonomy): Eukaryota > Metazoa > Chordata > Actinopteri > Salmoniformes > Salmonidae > Coregonus > Coregonus lavaretus. Next base: position 43,578 of record NW_028158092.1, read on the forward strand.
TCCACACCGGAGCTTAAGCAATCCGCTCCTACGATGTCCAGTCCAGCTCCAGCCAGCGGGGCCAGACCGGACCAGGGGCGCTACGGGGGGATTATTGGAGGGTGGTGGGCAAGCCCGGAGCCGGAACCGCCTCCGAGGAGGAATGCCCACCCAGCCCTCCCCTGTTTGGTTTATGTTGAGGCGCGGTCGCAGTCCGCGCCTTTGGGGGGTGTCCTGTCACACCCTGGCTCTGGGGACTCTATATGTTGAGCCAGGGTGTGTAGATTCTATGTGTTCTTGTTCTATGTCGGTATTCTAGTATTGTGTTTTCTATGTTGGCCAGTATGGTTCTCAATCAGAGGCAACAAGTATCAGCTGTTGCTTGTTGTCTCTGATTGGGAGCCATACTTAAGCAGCCAGTTTACCCACAGTAGTTGTGGGATCTTGTTCCTTTTGGTATGTTCCGTGTTGGTTGTTTAACCTAGGACGTCACGTTATTTGTTTATTGTTTTGTTCGTGTTATCACTTTGGAATATAAAGTATGTTTGCCTTCAACGCTGCGCCATGGTCTACTCCGTTCAATGATCGTGACAGGTTAGGGTTAGGGGTTATAGGTTGTTTCTGGACAGGGTTAGTGTTAAGGGTTATAGGTTGTTTCTGGACAGGGTTAGTGTTAGGAGTTATATGTTTTTCTGGACAGGGTTAGGGTTATGGGTTATAGGTTGTTTCTGGACAGGGTTAGGGTTAGGGGTTATAGGTTGTTTCTGGACAGAGTTAGGGTTAGGGGTTATAGGTTGTTTCTGGACAGGGGTAGGGTTAGGGGTTATAGGTTGTTTCTGGACAGGGTTAGGGTTAGGGGTTATAGGTTGTTTCTGGACAGGGTTAGGGGTTATAGGTTGTTTCTGGACAGGGTTAGGGGTTATAGGTTGTTTCTGGACAGGGTTAGGGTTAGGGGTTATAGGTTGGTTCTGGACAGGGTTAGGGGTTATAGGTTGTTTCTGGACAGGGTTAGGGTTAGGGGTTATAGGTTTTTTCTGGACAGGGTTAGGGTTTATAGGTTGTTTCTGGACAGGGTTAAGGGTTATAAGTTGTTTCTGTACAGGGTTAGGGTTAGGGGTTATAGGTTGTTTCTGGACAGGGTTAGGGTTAGGGGTTATAGGTTGTTTCTGGACAGAGTTAGGGTTAGGGGTTATAGGTTGTTTCTGGACAGGGGTAGGGTTAGGGGTTATAGGTTGTTTCTGGACAGGGTTAGGGTTAGGGGTTATAGGTTGTTTCTGGACAGGGTTAGGGGTTATAGGTTGTTTCTGGACAGGGTTAGGGGTTATAGGTTGTTTCTGGACAGGGTTAGGGTTAGGGGTTATAGGTTGGTTCTGGACAGGGTTAGGGGTTATAGGTTGTTTCTGGACAGGGTTAGGGTTAGGGGTTGTAGGTTGTTTCTGGACAGGGATGGGGGGTATAGGTTGTTTCTGGACAGGGTTAGGGTTAGGGGTTATAGGTTGTTTCTGGAAAGGGTTAGGGTTAGGGGGTATAGGTTGTTTCTGGACAGGGTTAGGGTTAGGGGTTATAGGTTGTTTCTGGACAGGGTTAGGGGTTATAGGTTGTTTCAGGACAGGGTTAGGATTAGGGGTTATAGGTTGTTTCTGGACAGGGTTAGGGTTAGGGGTTATAGGTTGTTTCTGGACAGGGTTAGGGTTAGGGGTTATAGGTTGTTTTGGAAAGGGTTAAGGGTTATAGGTTGTTTCTGGATAGGGTTAGGGGTTATAGGTTGTTTCTGGACAGGGTTAGGGGTTATAGGTTGTTTCTGGACAGGGTTAGGGTTAGGGGTTATAGGTTGTTTCTGGACAGGGTTAGGGTTAGGGGTTATAGGTTGTTTCTGGACAGGGTTATAGGTTGTTTCTGGACAGGGTTATGGTTAGGAGTTATATGTTGTTTCTGGACAGGGTTAGGGTTAGGGGTTATAGGTTGTTTCTGGACAGGGTTAGGGTTAGGTGTTATAGGTTATTTCTGGACAGGGTTAGGGTTAGGGGTTATAGGTTGTTTCGGAAAGGGTTAAGGGTTATAGGTTGTTTCTGGATAGGGTTAGGGGTTAGGGGTTATAGGTTGTTTCTGGACAGGGTTAGGGGTTATAGGTTGTTTCTGGATAGGGTTAGGGTTAGGGGTTATAGGTTGTTTCTGGACAGGGTTAGGGGTTATAGGTTGTTTCTGGACAGGGTTAGGGTTAGGGGTTATAGGTTGTTTCTGGACAGGGTTAGGGTTAGGGGTTATAGGTTGTTTCTGGACAGGGGTAGGGTTAGGGGTTATAGGTTGTTTCAGGACAGGGTTAGGATTAGGGGTTATAGGTTGTTTCTGGACAGGGTTAGGGGTTATAGGTTGTTTCTGGACAGGGTTAGGGTTAGGGTTTATAGGTTGTTTCTGGACAGGGTTAGGGTTAGGGGTTATAGGTTATTTCTGGACAGGGTTAGGGTTAGGGGTTATAGGTTGTTTCTGGACAGGGTTAGGGTTAGGGGTTATAGGTTGTTTCTGGACAGGGTTAGGGGTTATAGGTTGTTTTTGGACAGGGGTAGGGTTAGGCGTTATAGGTTGTTTCTGGACAGGGTTAGGGGTTATAGGTTGTTTCTGGACAGGGGTAGGGTTAGGGTTTATAGGTTGTTTCAGGACAGGGTTAGGATTAGGGGTTATAGGTTGTTTCTGGGGTTATAGGTTGGTTCTGGACAGGGTTAGGGTTAGGGGTTATAGGTTGTTTCTGGACAGGGTTAGGGTTAGCGGTTATAGGTTGTTTCTGGACAGGGTTAGGGGTTGGGTTAGGGTTAGGGTTAGGGTTAGGGGTTATAGGTTTTTTCTGGACAGGGTTAGGGTTAGGGGTTATAGGTTGTTTCTGGACAGGGTTAGGGTTAGGGGTTATAGGTTGTTTCTGGACAGGGTTAGGGGTTATAGGTTGTTTCTGGACAGGGTTAGGGGTTATAGGTTGTTTCTGGACAGGGTTAGGGTTAGGGGTTATAGATTGTTTCTGGACAGGGTTAGGGGTTATAGGTTGTTTCTGGATAGGGTTATGGTTAGGGGTTATAGGTTGTTTCTGGACAGGGTTAGGGTTAGGGGTTATAGGTTGTTTCTGGACAGGGTTAGGGTTAGGGTTTATAGGTTGTTTCTGGACAGGGTTAGGGTTAGGGGTTATAGGTTGTTTCTGGACAGGGTTAGGGGTTATAGGTTGTTTCTGGACAGGGTTAGGGTTAGGGGTTATAGGTTGTTTCTGGACAGGGTTAGGGGTTATAGGTTGTTTCTGGACAGGGTTAGGGTTAGGGGTTATAGGTTGTTTCTGGACAGGGTTAGGATTAGGGGTTATAGGTTGTTTATGAACAGGGTTAGGGGTTATAGGTTGTTTCTGGACAGGGTTAGGGTTAGGGGTTATAGTTTGTTTCAGCACAGGGTTAGGGGTTATAGGTTGTTTCTGGACAGGGTTAGGGTTAGGGATTATACGATGTTTCTGGACTGGGTTAGGGTTAGGGGTTATAGGTTGTTTCTGGACAGGGTTAGGGGTTATAGGTTGTTTCTGAGCAGGGTTAGGGTTAGGGGTAGGGTTAGAGGTTATAGGTTGTTTCTGGACAGGGTTAGGGTTAGGGGTTATAGGTTGTTTCTGAGCAGGGTTAGGGTTAGGGGTTATAGGTTGTTTCTGGACAGGGTTAGGGGTTATAGGTTGTTTCTGGACAGGGTTAGGGGTTATAGGTTGTTTCTGGACAGGGTTAGGGTTAGGGGTTATAGGTTGTTTCTGGACAGGGTTAGGGTTAGGGGTTATAGGTTGTTTCTGGACAGGGTTAGGGGTTATAGGTTGTTTCTGGACAGGGTTAGGGTTAGGGGTTATAGGTTGTTTCTTGACAGGGTTAGGGTTAGGGGTTATAGGTTGTTTCTGCACAGGGTTAGGGGTTATAGGTTGTTTCTGGACAGGGTTAGGGTTAGGGGTTATAGGTTGTTTCTGGACAGGGTTAGGGTTAGGGGTTATAGATTGTTTCTGGACAGGGTCAGGGGTTATATGTTGTTTCCTGACAGGGTTATGGTTAGGGGTTATAGGTTGTTTCTGGACAGGGTTAGGGTTAGGGGTTATAGGTTGTTTATGAACAGGGTTAGGGGTTATAGGTTGTTTCTGGACAGGGTTAGGGTTAGGGGTTATATGTTGTTTCTGGACAGGGTTAGGGTTAGGGTTTATAGGTTGTTTCTGGACAGGGTTAGGGTTAGGGGTTATGGGTTGTTTCTGGACAGGGTTAGGGTTAGGGGTTATAGATTGTTTCTGGACAGGGTTAGGGTTAGGGGTTATAGGTTGTTTCTGGACAGGGTTAGGGGTTATAGATTTTTTCTGGACAGGGTTAGGGTTAGGGGTTATAGGTTGTTTCTGGACTGGGTCAGGGTTAGGGGTTTTAGGTTGTTTCTGGACAGGGTTAGGGTTAGGGGTTGTAGATTGTTTCTGGACAGGGTTAGGGGTTATAGGTTGTTTCTGGACAGGGTTAGGGTTAGGGGGTATAAATTGTTTCTGGACAGGGTTAGGGGTTATAGGTTGTTTCTGGACAGGGTTAGGGTTAGGGGTTATAGATTGTTTCTTGACAGGGTTAGAGGTTATATGTTGTTTCTGGACAGGGTTAGGGTTAGGGGTTATAGGTTGTTTCTGGACAGGGTTAGGGTTAGGGGTTATAGGTTGTTTCTGGACATGGTTAGGGGTTATAGGTTGTTTCTGGACAGGGTTAGGGTTAGGGGTTATAGATTGTTTCTTGACAGGGTTAGGGGTTATATGTTGTTTCTGGACAGGGTTAGGGTTAGGGGTTATAGGTTGTTTCTGGACAGGGTTAGGGTTAGGGGTTATAGGTTGTTTCTGGACAGGATTAGGGGTTATAGGTTGTTTATGGACAGGGTTAGGGTTAGGGGTTATTGGTTGTTTCTGGACAGGGTTAGGGTTAGGGGTTATAGGTTGTTTCTGGACAGTTCCTTTGTTCTCAAGAAGTAGTTGAAACTCATGCTAGTTTGTTCATTGTTAAAATATCAGGCACACAATATCCCAGGTTAATAAACCCTCCTCATGGAGTGAATTAAGGAAAGAAATCATATAATCCCTGATGTGGATTAGTTTTTTCCCATATAAATATTTGATGTGTTAAATGACATGAGAGCGAGAGACAGAGAGACAGATTTAATTGGAATTCAATGGAGGCGGCTGATGCTTTGTTCTCCTTTTATTGATTGAACATCCTGACATTCACATAACATGCATCACCTCAGAACAGTTAGATAACATGCATAACCTCAGAACAGTTAGATAACATGAATAACATCAGAACAGTCAGATAACATGCATAACCTCAGAACAGTTAGATAACATGCATAACCTCAGAACAGTCAGATAACACGCATCACTTAAGGACAGAGAAGAGAGAACAGAGAAGAGAGAACAGAGAACAGAGAAGAGAGAAGAGAGAAGAGAGAACAGAGAAGAGATAAGAGAGAACAGAGAAGAGAGAACAGAAAAGAGAGAACAGAGAAGAGAGAACAGAGAAGAGAGAACAGAGAAGAGAGAACAGAGAACAGAGAACAGAGAAGAGAGAACAGAGAAGAGAGAACAGAGAAGAGAGAACAGAGAAGAGAGAACAGAGAACAGAGAAGAGAGAACAGAGAAGAGAGAACAGAGAAGAGAGAACAGAGAAGAGAGAACAGAGAAGAGAGAGAACAGAGAAGAGAGAACAGAGAAGAGAGAGAACAGATAACAGAGAAGAGAGAACAGAGAACAGAGAAGAGAGAACAGAGAAGAGAGAACAGAGAAGAGAGAAGAGAGAACAGAGAAGAGAGAACAGAGATGAGAGAACAGAGAGAGAGAACAGAGAAGAGAGAACAGAGAAGACCAAGAACAGAGAAGAGAGAACAGAGAAGAGAGAACAGAGAAGAGAGAAGAGAGAACAGAGAAGAGAGAACAGAGAAGAGAGAACAGAGAAGAGAGAACAGAGAAGAGAGAACAGAGAACAGAGAAGAGAGAACAGAGAAGAGAGAACAGAGAAGAGAGAAGAGAGAACAGAGAAGAGAGAACAGAGAAGAGAGAACAGAGAAGAGAGAACAGAGAAGAGAGAACAGAGAACAGAGAAGAGAGAACAGAGAAGAGAGAGAACAGAGAAGGGAGAACAGAGAAGAGAGAACAGAGAAGAGAGAGAACAGAGAACAGAGAAGAGAGAACAGAGAACAGAGAACAGAGAAGAGAGAAGAGAGAAGAGAGAAGAGAGAAGAGAGAACAGAGAAGAGAGAACAGAGAAGAGAGAGAGAGAACAGAGAAGAGAGAACAGAGAAGAGAGAGAACAGAGAAGAGAGAACAGAGAAGAAAGAACAGAGAAGAGAGAAGAGAGAACAGAGAAGAGAGAACAGAGAAGAGAGAACAGAGAACAGAGAAGAGAGAACAGAGAACAGAGAAGAGAGAACAGAGAAGAGAGAACAGAGAACAGAGAAGAGAGAACAGAGAAGAGAGAGAACAGAGAAGAGAGAACAGAGAAGAGAGAACAGAGAAGAGAGAGAACAGAGAACAGAGAACAGAGAAGAGAGAACAGAGAAGAGAGAACAGAGAAGAGAGAACAGAGAAGAGAGAACAGAGAACAGAGAAGAGAGAACAGAGAAGAGAGAACAGAGAAGAGAGAACAGAGAAGAGAGAGAACAGAGAAGAGAGAACAGAGAAGAGAGAGAACAGATAACAGAGAAGAGAGAACAGAGAACAGAGAAGAGAGAACAGAGAAGAGAGAACAGAGAAGAGAGAACAGAGAACAGAGAAGAGAGAACAGAGAAGAGAGAACAGAGAGAGAGAACAGAGAACAGAGAACAGAGAACAGAGAAGAGAGAGAACAGAGAAGAGAGAACAGAGAAGAGAGAACAGAGAAGAGAGAAGAGAGAACAGAGAAGAGAGAACAGAAAAGAGAGAACAGAGAAGAGAGAACAGAGAAGAGAGAACAGAGAACAGAGAAGAGAGAACAGAGAATAGAGAACAGAGAAGAGAGAAGAGAGAACAGAGAAGAGAGAACAGAGAAGAGAGAACAGAGAAGAGAGAACAGAGAACAGAGAAGAGAGAACAGAGAAGAGAGAGAACAGAGAAGAGAGAACAGAGAAGAGAGAGAACAGAGAACAGAGAAGAGAGAACAGAGAACAGAGAACAGAGAAGAGAGAAGAGAGAAGAGAGAAGAGAGAAGAGAGAAGAGAGAACAGAGAACAGAGAACAGAGAAGAGAGAGAACAGAGAAGAGAGAACAGAGAAGAGAGAACAGAGAAGAGAGAGAACTGAGAAGAGAGAACAGAGAAGAGAGAACAGAGAAGAGAGAGAACTGAGAAGAGAGAACAGAGAGAGAGAACAGAGAAGAGAGAACAGAGAAGAGAGAACAGAGAGAGAGAACAGAGAGACTATGCCTGCGTCCCAAATGACACCCTATTACCTTTATAGTAACCTGAGTAGTTACTGAAGCAAACTGAAGGTGTTCCCATCTACCATGCTGTCCCCAGACAGTAGTACCCATGATATCTACCATGCTGTCCCCAGACAGTAGTACCCATGATATCTACCATGCTGTCCCCAGACAGTAGTACCCATGATATCTACCGTGCTGTCCCCAGACAGTAGTACCCATGATATCTACCATGCTGTCCCCAGACAGTAGTACCCATGATATCTACCATGCTGTCCCCAGACAGTAGTACCCATGATTTCTACCATGCTGTCCCCAGACAGTAGTACCCATGATATCTACCATGCTGTCCCCAGACAGTAGTACCCATGATTTCTACCATGCTGTCCCCAGACAGTAGTACCCATGATATCTACCATGCTGTCCCCAGACAGTAGTACCCATGATATCTACCATGCTGTCCCCAGACAGTAGTACCCATGATATCTACCATGCTGTCCCCAGACAGTAGTACCCATGATATCTACCATGCTGTCCCCAGACAGTAGTACCCATGATATCTACCATGCTGTCCCCAGACAGTAGTACCCATGATATCTACCATGCTGTCCCCAGACAGTAGTACCCATGATATCTACCATGCTGTCCCCAGACAGTAGTACACATGATATCTACCATGCTGTCCCCAGACAGTAGTACCCATGATATCTACCATGCTGTCCCCAGACAGTAGTACCCATGATATCTACCATGCTGTCCCCAGACAGTAGTACCCATGATATCTACCATGCTGTCCCCAGACAGTAGTACCCATGATATCTACCATGCTGTCCCCAGACAGTAGTACCCATGATATCTACCATGCTGTCCCCAGACAGTAGTACCCATGATATCTACCATGCTGTCCCCAGACAGTAGTACCCATGATATATACCATGCTGTCGCCAGACAGTAGTACCCATGATATCTACCATGCTGTCCCCAGACAGTAGTACCCATGATATCTACCATGCTGTCCCCAGACAGTAGTACCCATGATATCTACCATGCTGTCCCCAGACAGTAGTCCCCATGATATCTACCATGCTGTCCCCAGACAGTAGTACCCATGATATCTACCATGCTGTCCCCAGACAGTAGTACCCATGATATCTACCATGCTGTCCCCAGACAGTAGTACCCATGATATCTACCATGCTGTCCCCAGACAGTAGTACCCATGATATCTACCGTGCTGTCCCCAGACAGTAGTACCCATGATATCTACCATGCTGTCCCCAGACAGTAGTACCCATGATTTCTACCATGCTGTCCCCAGACAGTAGTACCCATGATATCTACCATGCTGTCCCCAGACAGTAGTACCCATGATATCTACCATGCTGTCCCCAGATAGTAGTACCCATGATATCTACCATGCTGTCCCCAGACAGTAGTACCCATGATATCTACCATGCTGTCCCCAGACAGTAGTACCCATGATATCTACCATGCTGTCCCCAGACAGTAGTACCCATGATATATACCATGCTGTCCCCAGACAGTAGTACCCATGATATCTACCATGCTGTCCCCAGACAGTAGTACCCATGATATCTACCATGCTGTCCCCAGACAGTAGTACCCATGATATCTACCATGCTGTCCCCAGACAGTAGTCCCCATGATATCTACCATGCTGTCCCCAGACAGTAGTACCCATGATATCTACCATGCTGTCCCCAGACAGTAGTACCCATGATATCTACCATGCTGTCCCCAGACAGTAGTACCCATGATATCTACCATGCTGTCCCCAGACAGTAGTACCCATGATATCTACCGTGCTGTCCCCAGACAGTAGTACCCATGATATCTACCATGCTGTCCCCAGACAGTAGTACCCATGATTTCTACCATGCTGTCCCCAGACAGTAGTACCCATGATATCTACCATGCTGTCCCCAGACAGTAGTACCCATGATATCTACCATGCTGTCCCCAGACAGTAGTACCCATGATATCTACCATGCTGTCCCCAGACAGTAGTACCCATGATATCTACCATGCTGTCCCCAGACAGTAGTACCCATGATATCTACCATGCTGTCCCCAGACAGTAGTACCCATGATATCTACCATGCTGTCCCCAGACAGTAGTACCCATGATATCTCAACACATTCCACATCCGCTCTACGACCCTGGACTAACCCGTACTCAGCACATTGACTCGTACCGGTACTCCCTGTAAATAGCCTCGTTATTGTTATTTTATTGTGTTACTTTTTATTTTTTTTGCTTTACTTTATTTTGCAAATATTTTCTGAACTCTATTTCTTGAACTGAATTGCTGGTTAAGGGCTTTTAAGTAAGCATTTCACGGTAAGGTCTATTACACCTGTTGTATTCGGCTCGTGTGACACATATCATTTCATTTGATTTAACCCCCTGGAGTCGATTGACGCACCGGTGTGTCAATCTGAGGTACATAAGAAAAAAATCCCCATCAAAATCCTTCAGTTTAAGCTAGAGATATCTGTTTTATTGCATTGGAATGCGTCTCAATCCACCTCATCCGCCAGTGTCGCACTTCCGGATCTGCGGTGAAAGGTGACAGAGCTAGAGCGGTATTTGTCAGACCATGAGACTCATAACCCCTAACCCTAACCCTGTCCAGAAACAACCTATAACCCCTAACCCTAACCCTGTCCAGAAACAACCTATAACCCCTAACCCTAACCCTTCTCACGTAAACGTCTGTAGCGTCCGAACGGTTTGACCTACTCTATTGAATGACCACTCTATGGAAAGGGGAGATTCTCACGAACACGATGGTTCTCCGTTTTGCTCCATGACCCCCCACAAGTGTTACAGGACGCGTCTGAAGGTAACCGGTACCGGTTTAAAAATGAAAAACATAATGGAAATATGAAGGTAGTTTTGTACCTACCCCAAAAAAGGGGTTAAATATGTGTAAAAAACCAACAACATATTTCCTCCTAGACACTTCAAAACCTTGTTTCTTATGATTTATTTTGGGCTATAGTAATAATGGCCAAGATCTAAATTTGAACAAATTGTTTTTTTAAGATGTTTTTTTTTTTTATACCTAAAGGGGTCCTACAATTCTATATCAAATAGCTAAATGATCCACAGTATGACTGTTTTAAAACAATTCCATATGTCAGCTTTAGCATCTGGTTGCACAGTGGTGTTAATTTCACTATATCATATCTTGATATAAGTTGTACAAATATACCTTCATATATTTATTTGAATCTTGTTAAATATGTTTGAGTTCAGGTCCTACCGACTCTGTTCCTTTAAAGAAAAAAAAAGAAAAAACATTCAACATAAATACTAGTCATTTTACGTCAAAATCTGTTTTTCTCACATGACCACAAAGCTTGAGGTGAATAAAGAGAAGAGAAAATATAATCTAACTAAAACCAACCAGAACAATGAGAGAAACAAAGCTGTGTTTTGACGGAGGAGATGAGCCATCGGCAAGGGGTCAGATAATGTCCCACCAATCAGAGGCTAAGGTTCGGACCGCTCTGCTCCTACATACAGTATGTTGTGATAAACACACTGTCTAACTGCTCTGTCACGACATACAGTATGTTGTGATAAACACACTGTCTAACTGCTCTGTCACGACATACAGTATGCTGTGATAAACACACTGTCTAACTGCTCTGTCACGACATACAGTACGTTGTGATAATCACACTGTCTAACTGCTCTGTCACGACATACGGTATGTTGTGATAAACACACTGTCTAACTGCTCTGTCACGACATACAGTATGCTGTGATAAACACACTGTCTAACTGCTCTGTCACGACATACAGTACGTTGTGATAATCACACTGTCTAACTGCTCTGTCACGACATACGGTATGTTGTGATAAACACACTGTCTAACTGCTCTGTCACGACATACAGTATGTTGTGATAAACACACTGTCTAACTGCTCTGTCACGACATACAGTATGTTGTGATAAACACACTGTCCAACTGCTCTGTCACGACATATCTTGTTTTGTTAATGTTGTGATAATCACACTGTCTAACTGCTCTGTCACGACATATCTTGTTTTGTTAATGTTGTGATAATCACACTGTCTAACTGCTCTGTCACGACATATCTTGTTTTGTTAATGTTGTGATAAACACACTGTCAAACTGCTCTGTCACGACATATCTTGTTTTGTTAATGTTGTGATAAACACACCGTCTAACTGCTCTGTCACGACATATCTTGTTTTGTTTAATGTTGTGATAAACACACTGTATAACAACCAGGTACAGGGGGTGATCACTCTCTCTGACAGCCCGTCATTCAAATGCTATATTTGTGCCACAACATAGTATTTTACCAATAGAATAACAGGGAGGCGGGGAGAGAGACTGCTTCATGTAGGCCAGCAGACTGCTCTCTGGACCCTGTGTTGTTGTAGGGGTGGCAGACAGGGCTCCCATGTCTGTTGTGTACCTGGAGTAATGAGAGTATCTGGGAAGCAAGGTCTCAGCTCTAGAATCAGCCAAGGGCTCCTCTCCTCTCCTCTCCTCTCCTCTCCTCTCCTCTCCTCTCCTCTCCTCTCCTCTCCTCTCCTCTCCTCTCCTCTCCTCTCCTCTCCTCTCCTCTCCTCTCCTCTCCTCTCCTCTCCTCTCCTCTCCTCTCCTCTCCTCTCCTCTGCCCTGAATAGATGATGAGGAGTAATTAGAGGTACAGCTAAATCAATGTGCTCTGGGGCCAGGCCTGGGGGCCAGGATGGAGGGATGGAGGGAGAGACAGGAAGACACACCACAGGGGGACTGGATGACAGGTCCTAGGGCCATGGGGGAGGCGGGGGGGGGGGGGGGGGGGTGATAGGGGTGGGGCGGGGGGGGGGGTGATAGGGGTGGGGCGGGGGGGACCTTGCATAAAGTAATTTGCTTGTGATGGTGTCTGTAGTTGAGGTGAGGGTACGGGGTGAGATTTACATGTTGTTACCCGTTCTCAGCCCCTTAATGTTGGCCCTGCAGTGATGCGTCTCTGTGTCTGTTGGTGTCTGAGCGCCGCCCTGCCTGTGATCCCCTGTATAATGAACATATGATGCTCGTTAGCCACGGCTGGTATCACCCAGTATCACCCCCCCACCACTATACACACCATCCCTACAAACCACCACCCATTCAGCAACAATTACATTCTGGAATAGGGCTAGCTAAATGAGGAGAGCTGGAGAAGGATATTTAGAGGCTATGAGGTTTTGTGTTGTTCACTAAACGTACAACCCTAACCACCATCTTAAAGTAACTGTGGTTCCAGATTGAAATATGACCTGTTTTTAATTACGATATGATTGAAATAGTTTTCCTTTCCAATTTTGTTTTATATTAAGTATGTTAAAAAAGCAGCTTTTCTGTGTTGGAATGGTGTGGGAGTAACCCAACAACAGAATGGTGTGGACGAATCCCAACAACAGAATGGTGTGGGCGAATCCCAACAACAGAATGGTGTGGGCGAATCCCAACAACAGAATGGTGTGGGCGAATCCCAACAACAGAATGGTGTGGGCGAATCCCAACAACAGAATGGTGTGGACGTACCCCAACAACAGAATGGTGTGGGCGAATCCCAACAACAGAATGGTGTGGACGTACCCCAACAACAGAATGGTGTGGGAGTAACCCAACAACAGAATGGTGTGGACGAATCCCAACAACAGAATGGTGTGGGCGAATCCCAACAACAGAATGGTGTGGGCGAATCCCAACAACAGAATGGTGTGGGCGAATCCCAACAACAGAATGGTGTGGGCGAATCCCAACAACAGAATGGTGTGGGCGAATCCCAACAACAGAATGGTGTGGGCGAATCCCAACAACAGAATGGTGTGGGCGTAACCCAACAACAGAATGGTGTGGACAAATCCCAACAACAGAATGGTGTGGGCGAATCCCAACAACAGAATGGTGTGGGCGAATCCCAACAACAGAATGGTGTGGGCGTAACCCAACAACAGAATGGTTTGGGCGTAACCCAACAACAGAATGGTGTGGACGTAACCCAACAACAGAATGGTGTGGGCGTAACCCCAACAACAGAATGGTGTGGGCGAATCCCAACAACAGAATGGTGTGGGAGTAACCCAACAACAGAATGGTGTGGGCGTAACCCAACAACAGAATGGTGTGGGCGTAACCCAACAACAGAATGGTGTGGGAGTAACCCAACAACAGAATGGTGTGGGCGAATCCCAACAACAGAATGGTGTGGGCGAATCCCAACAACAGAATGGTGTGGGCGAATCCCAACAACAGAATGGTGTGGGCGAATCCCAACAACAGAATGGTGTGGGCGTAACCCAACAACAGAATGGTGTGCGCGAATCCCAACAACAGAATGGTGTGGACGAATCCCAACAACAGAATGGTGTGGGCGAATCCCAACAACAGAATGGTGTGGGCGTATTCCAGTCATAAAAAAATATTCATGTGCATAGACTGCTGATTGGCCATCATCCTCTATGAGGAAATAGCAGCATTTTTTAAATGGTCTGTTTGAGATATAAGTTTCAGGTTGGGTTTTTGAAGTGTTTTATCTCCAATTGATGCTTTGGCCACAAATACGAGTATAGCATGAGTCAACAACATTGTTTGGGTATGAGTTAACAGAATATGAACTTTTAAAAGTGAGATTTTCACTGGACAGTTACTTTAACGCATTGTGGAGAGATGAATGGGTTGATGGTGTATGTATGTTGTGTACAGTCACGCAATGAAGACAGTGACATGCTATGTTGGTTGCAGGGGAATGCACTCTTCTGTGTGTGTGTTTGATATTTCCAGCTCCTCAATGACATCAAAGCGCTTTATACAAACAGAGCC
>NW_028158091.1:0-98495 GCF_964263955.1 Coregonus lavaretus
ATGGCTGGCAGGGATGTAGCTCAGTTGGTAGAGCATGGTGTTTGCAACGCCAGGGTTGTGGGTTCGATTCCCACGGTGGGCCAGTATGAAAAATAAAAAAAATATTACGTATGCACTTTACTAACTGTAAGTCGCTCTGGAGAAGAGCGTCTGCTAAATGACTAAAATGTAAAATGTATGGTACTGTTCAGCCTATTAATTAATTGTAAAGGAACTAAACCATGACAGCCAACCCCAGATAGGGAACTTTAGTGACCATTTCTCCAGACAGGTCTGGTCACACTAGTGTAGCTACCTTCACTAAGGACTGATTCCTTAGTCATATTCCTGAATGACATACAGTAATGGTGAGATACCGGTATTCAACTCTAGCTTAGGTATTCTGTCTCAAGCTAGTGACCTTATTCTGAGCATCATAGGGGTATTGAAATCAAATAAGGGTTTTACTATACAGTATATCTCAAATCAAGCCAATTTACCTGGTCTTACATGTTCCAGATTCAGTTTGAAGCATTGCACTTTTATCCCACTCATTTAGGTCCCTTTTCAGTCCGGCGGCAGCCATGCTAACTCTGTGAGAAATGGACAATAAGTTGCAGCTTCAAGTTATCAAAGAGATCCATCAAAGGTCTTTGCACTTTTCAAGAAGTGGATAAAAGGCTTGTTTTCAGCCAGAAAAGTAGCTTGTTGAAAAAAAAGAAACAGCTTCATGAATAAGAGAAATGAAAAAATGAGGCTAAATAGAAAGGAGTGCTTAAGAAAAGAAAGCTGGCTGGCTTTTCTTTTTTAATGTTCAAATTATTTCAATCCCAAATCACATCCTATAACCTTGTTAGCATCTAAGCTGATTTCCATATTAACAACCTCTTCAGAACCTTCAAAGTCTTGAATAATTGACAACAAATGAAATGTTTTGATTGTCGCCGGTCGGCACAAAGCATGTTTAATGTTTTATACGTGGCTGGCTGCTTCCTCCTAGCTAATTATGCAGATGATACATTTATCGGATAGCTAGACCCCCGTCCCTTCCTGTCCCTCCCTGTCCCTCCGATCTGTCGGTACTTGGTACGTTTTCAGATGGGAATGCACGCACCCACGCATACTCGCGCACGCACACACACACACACACACACATACACACACACACACACACACACAAATCTGAGCTAGTAATTAACTAGTAGGGGAATGCTCAATGACCTGCACCAGAGTCAAACATCTGCCAATTCAGCCATTGTTTAGCCACAGAAGTATTGGGATAATTAAAATCTGAAATGAGCTCATAGTTAAAAAGGGAACAGTCTTATTTATAGTTATGGTGTTGTAATAGCCAGGTCAGCATAGGAGAGGACTGAGTTATTGATGACACACACACACACACACACACACACACACACACACACACACACACACACACACACACACACACACACACACAGTTATTGATGACTGTCTGTTAAGCCATTTTCTGCATTTAATCTTCATTTCATTGTATTATGTGATTATTTATGTGGACAATCCACATACAGAGAGGTGTAGAGTTACAGTTAATATGAGAGAGAGAGTTCTGTAAGTGGATGCATGTGTAAGCTTATTTGTGTGTGTGCATCCGTATGTGAGTGTTTCTGCATGTACTGTATGTGTTTGAGACCGATGACATTCAGTGCCCAGTCAGGACTGAGTATGTATCCTGAAGACACTGTCAGGCAGGATTGATTTCCACTTTCCCGTTTCATACAAGTGTTCCTGTAATACAGCTGACCCCCACATTGCGTTACCTTGTCATTTTCGACACAGATCAAAGAGAGGATGAGCTGGAAATAGCCGGACTATGACCTTGAACTCAGAGCAGAACGGAGGAGTGACAGAGGATGTGAGGAGTGACACACACACAAGCACGCCCCCCCCCCCCCCCCCCACCCCCCCCCCCACCCCCAGCACACACACCACACACACTCAGAGCAAAATTTAAACATTCCGTTACTGATACTTTTGCCATGGGGACAGTAGAGGGCAGACCAACACTGTTAAAAAGAGGAAAAAATTGCTGGTTTTTGACTGACCACAAACACGTATTTAGCACAGTGGGTTTCTCTGAAACATAGTGTTGGGATTAACATTCTAAGACACCTGCGTAACTTACTGTTATCAGAGGAAGTGCACCAATATTTCTCAATTTTGTTAACTGTCTCAACTGACCTGGCTGTATACAGATATATTTTTATTTTTTATTTTTTATTTCACCTTTATTTAACCAGGTAAGCCAGTTGAGAACAAGTTCTCATTTGTTAAATATCAAATATATTTGTTAAATGTATAAATTATATCATAATTGATACATACAGTGAAGTACACTGAGTGTAAAAATACCTCAGAAACAGAATTGTAGACCTCCACAAGTCTGGTTCATTCTTGGGAGCAATTTCCAAACACCTGAAGGTACCACGTTCATCTGTACAAACAATAGTACGCAAGTATAAACACCATGGGACCACACAGCCGTCATACTGCTCAGGAAGGAGACGCGTTCTGTCTCCTAGAGATGAACATACTATAGTGCGAAAAGTGCAAATCAATCCCAGAACAACAGCAAAGGACCCTGTGAAGATGCTGGAGGAAACAGGTGCAAAAGTATCTATATCCACAGTAAAACGAGTCCTATATCGATATAACCTGAAAGGCCGCTCAGCAAGGAAGAAGCCACTGCTCCAAAACCACCATAAAAAAAGCCAGACTACGGTTTGCAACTGCACATGGGGACAAAGTTCGTACTTTATGGAGAAATGTCCTGTGGTGAGATTAAACTAAAATATAACTGTTTGGCCATAAGGACCATCGTTATGTTTGGAAGAAAAAGGGGGATGCTTGCAAGACGAAGAACACCATCCCAACCGAGAAGCACGGGGGTGGAAGCATCATGCTGTGGGGGTGCTTTGCTGCAGGATGGACTGGTGCACTTCACAAAATAGATGGCATCATGAGGAAGGAAGATTATGTGGATATATTGAAGCAACATCTCAAGACATAGTCAGGAAGTTAAAGCTTGGTCGCAAATGGGTCTTCCAAATGGACAATGACCCCAAGCATACTTCCAAAGTTGTGGCAAAATGGCTTAAGGACAACAAAGTCAAGGTATTGGAGTGGCCATCACAAATCCCTGACCTCAATCCTATAGAAAGTGTGTGGGCAGAACTGAAAAAAGCGTGTGCGAGCAAGAAGGCCTACAAACCTGACTCAGTTACACCAGCTCTGTCAGGAGGAATGGGCCAAAATTCACCCAACTTATTGTGGGAAGCTTGTGGAAGGACACCCGGAACATTTTACCCAAGTTAAACTATTTAAAGGCAATGCTACTAAATACTAATTGACCCACTGGGAATGTGATGAAAGAAATAAAAGCTGAAATAAATCATTCTCTCTACTATTATTCTGACATTTCACATTCTTAAAATAAAGTGGTGATCCTAACTGACCTAAGACAGGGATTTTTTACTAGGATTATATATCAGGAATTGAAAATCTGAGTTTAAATGTATTTGGCTAAGGTGTATGTAAACTTCCGACTTCAACTGTAGCTCTCTTTCTCTCTCTCTCTCTCTCTCTCTCTCTCTCTCTCTCTCTCTCTCTCTCTCTCTCTCTCTCTCTCTCTCTCTCTCTCTCTCTTTCTCTCTCTCTCTCTCTCTCTCTCTAGCTTCTTCTTAATTTCTCCTTAATATTGTCTTTCTCTTTGAGTCAACTACTCACCACATTTTATGTACTGCGGTGCTAGCTAGCTATAGCTTATGCTTTCAGTACTAGATTCATTCTCTGATCCTTTGATTGGGTGGACAACATATCAGTTCATTTCATGCTGCAAGAGCTCTGATAGGTTGGAGGACGTCCTCTGGAAGTTGTCATAATTATTGTAAGTCTATGGAAGGGGGTGAGAACCATGAGCCTCCTATGTTTTGTATTGAAGTCAATGTACCCAGAGGAGGACAGAAGCTAGCTGTCCTCCGGCTACACCATGGTGCTACCCATGTTCTGCTGAGGCTACTGTAGACCTTCATTGCAAAAATGTGTTTTAATAAAAAAACATGTTTTATGTTTCACAATTTTTCTGAAATTCACTGAGGATGATGGTCATCCCCTTCCTCCTCTGAGGAGCCTCCACTGGGTAGTAGGTGCCAGGCGAACCGGTTTGTGTCAAGATCTGCAACACTGCTGGGGTTTTCACGCTCAACAATTTCCCTTGTGTATCAAGAATGGTCCACCACCCAATAGACATCCAGCCAACTTGACACAACTGTGGGAAGCATTGGAGTCAACATGGGCCAGCATCCCAATGGAATGCTTTCGACACCTTGCCCCGATGAATTGAGGCTGTTCTGTGGGCAAAAGGGGGCAGTGCAACTCAATATTAGGAGTGCTCTCAATGTTTGGTACCCTCAGTGAATATGATCCATATTATATAAAGAAGACTGTAAAAACAGACTGTCAAATCTGCTCCTAATAAGACAACACAAGTCATACAGTAACAGAAACTGCAACGTTGGAGTCCCTATTTGAAAACCAGAGGACAATGAGGGCTTGTTGTTAGTGAACTATATAAGGAGCCATTTGTAACACACACATTGTTTTTATTATGATGATCTCATATTGTTCTGTTGTTCAGCTGGCCATGCAGATAAGATCTGAACTTAGAGAGAGAGAGAGAGAGAGAGAGAGAGAGAGAGAGAGAGAGAGAGAGAGAGAGAGAGAGAGAGAGAGAGAGAGAGAGAGAGAGAGAGAGAGAGAGAGAGAGAGAGAGAGAGAGAGAGAGAGAGAGAGAGAGAGAGAGAGAGAGAGAGAGAGAGAGAGAGAGAGAGAGAGAGTCTCTGAGATATTTAGTTCATTATAGTTCCCGGAGAGGCTGCCTCCTGTGAATGAGGCCCATTGCCAGGCCTTTTCTTGCACTGTGGTGGAGTGAGACTAAGTGAGAGACTGTCTTTAGGACACTGTTTGGTAGTTTCACAAACACAGTTCCAAAAGACAACAGTAGTGCTGTGAGGGGGGCCGTGTTGGAGAGGACAAACATATAGGTGTTCTAACTCCAACACTAGTGGATCTGTTACACATCAGAAGCCTGCGGATGAGGTGCTGTTCATGGTGGGAATAGAACCCCAATCATGCTGTGAACTATATCAATGACCTACCATAATGTTGTTGTAATGGGGGCATGGTTCATACATTGGTCTACTGCATAGGGTGATATATGTTTCACTGTAACACATTTTGGTAAGGGAGGGTATTCCGAATATTTTCTGTATATTTCCTCAATATTTATAAGTATATTCTTCTTCATTTCCACAGCTTTGAACACTCATATTTTGCTGGGTCTCATTTCATTTAGCTCTAAGGTTTGTAGTATATTTCCTTCTCTCTCCTGCACAATTATCTGTCTCTAAGATTTCCCATTGCTTAAGCTCGCTGCAGATTTTAGTTAGGAACTCATAAATCATTTACTGAAAGTGCGGCTGGAAATTCATGTGCAATTTGCAGCTGCTAAAATCCGGCTATTGTTTGCTGGGCTGTTCCACAGAACTACAGATAGAATCTTAGAATGTTAGACAGTCACTTTGTAGAACAGAGAACATGATCTAAAATTCTAACTGTCCCTTCCTGACAGGCCAGACAATCATTAGTGGGCGAACTGCAAGCCACTGTCCACTAAGGGTTACAAGCTGTCTCCAGCTATAATTTTATATACCAGAGATACCCACATTTTCCTAATATGTTTTGAAACTGTTTGGTCACATTTATACTGTTTCACCATGAAAGCGTGTTGAATTAAACAATGCTATGTACTGAATAATGTAATATGAGCATTATGGCATATCCTATTTGTATCAACTACTGTCTCCCTAGTACAAAATATTTTCACTCTAACACAAATAAATAATATTGACCATTTTTACTTTTAACCCCACCAACCTAAATCTTCATGAAAGTAGTTTAACTGATTTGATATGATTATTTTGAGAAATGATTTGCCCCTGAAATAATCCTGAATGTCTATGTAAAAGTGTGATATTGTGTACCGTGGTTCTCTTGCGGGAGAGGATGAGTTAGGGAGTTAGGGTTAGGGATATAGCATGGGGATGAATAGTCCCTGCCGGCAGCTCCAGGTGCAACCTATCCCTCAGTGGCTCCTCAGTCCGGGAAAATGCACCCTGACAGTCTGATCTCTCCTCCCCTGGACAGGTGGCCAGTCCTCTGGTTCAGAGGCTCCCTTCTTCCCCCTCCCACCACCCACTCTCCCCTCGTCCCTCTCCACTCTGTCTCTCTCCCCTCTGTTTCTCTCCCCTCTGTCTCCTCTCTCCCCTCATCCCTCTCCTCTGTCTCCCCTCTCTCTCCCCTCTTCCCCTCTGTCTCCCCCTGTCTCCTCACACCAGCACCCCTGAATTTGACACAGTGTGGGGAACACAGCCAAGCCTGGCAGCGGATAAATGACCCCACAATCCCACATCTTAACCATTGTCGTACGCAGCAAACAGGAGACGGCTCTATAGTAGTGTGTGCATGTGTGTGTGTGAGTGTGTTTGACGGCTATGGGGAAATAAAAACCCATTTCCTCCCCAACAGCTCCAAGCTCCCTTCCTATACCCTGACCTATTTTGAGGATGTATCTCTTAACAGAAAGATTAAGGCTGTTTAATGGTAGGTGACACAGCAGTGTCCTGCAGTGTTTTTCTTGCTTAATCCTTAGCATCTTCGGTAAAAGAGCTTTCAGAAGAAATATTGTGAGTTTTTGGCATTCACCCCTTGAGGGAATATGGGATTGTCAGAGTGCATTTTTCGATTCTCGGAAGCTATTCCTCAGGAGGGTCATGGAGGGCTTCTCCCCTCAGTGAGTTAGGTAAGAGAGTCAGGAATAGTTGCCAAAATAATTCCACCTAAAGCTCTGTTGGAAATTACAAAATGTTTCTTGTATATTAGTCTGTCACCTTGCCTCAAACGTCCCTGGAAACACTATAAAACGAAGACCACTGAAGTGAAGCATTTCCTTACGAGGGGCTCTTAAGAAGAGGAGACTATGTCCTGGGGCTATTTGGTGCCATGCTCAGAGACTCACAGACAAGGCCAGGGGATGTTTAGCAGCTACTGGGCTGTGACCATGTTGTGTAGCTGCCTGTGTCCTGGAAGCAGAATCAGATGTCCACTCTGGGCCTTATCCTATCCTCCTCTCAGGAATAAACAAACAAATAGTATTTTCTTGCCAAAGCATTCCAGCATTCATAAAGTAAAACAAATGTCAAATGTAAAGTTAAATGCCAAGCTTTCTCAAAGTTGTTTTGTGGTTTGGTAGTCTTGATAAGGGCTACATTAGTATTAACGTTGTAATACATAGTCAGGTAAATTAATTACCACATAATTCACATAAATAACATTTCAAGATACACTATACTGTTTACTGTACTAGTTGATCACATAGTACAACTATAGAAAACATTTCAACCCATTCAATACAGTATGTTGATGTTTATACTGAATTATGAAGTAGTACAGCTGGGGAACAGACTCAGAGGTATCCCAGACAAATAATAGCAGGCCAGGTTCAGAGAAAGAAATAGAGAGCAAATTGTCTGTTCAGTTGCTACTCCTCTCTTTGAGATATAAAGGGTTGACCTCTGTCATTCAATCTGTAAGGCCTGTTGCTCTCCATCTGTAAGGGCAAGGTAATGTAATGGTTCCAGGATCTAGGAACCTCCCCCAATCAAATGTTCTATTAACCCAGTGCCATGTGGCCTAATTGAGACTGGCTGTGGTCAGATACTCCACTTTGTCATTTCTACTTGTGTTTGGTAATGTCCCAGCTAGCACATAACGTTCTGAGAACCATATGTTTCTTAGAGCTTGGTTGTCGTATGGTTATTTTGCACACAACCTTCCCACAACGTTCTGGGAATGGTGCAGGATAGTTGCTTGGCTTTGGAACATTCTCAGCACATGCCTCCTGTAGCTCAGTTGGTAGAGCGTGGCGCTTGTAACGCCAGGGTTGTGGGTTCGATTCTCACGGGGGGCCAGTATGAAAAATGTATGCACTCACTAACTGTAAGTCGCTCTGGATAAGAGCGTCTGCTAAATGACTAAAATGTAAGACAAAATTAAGGAGCTTGACAAAATAACTTTATTTTCTTGATATTTCATTACTTTAACAGAAAGTTTCCTGAAAGTTCAAACATGGTTACATTTAATTACATTTTTGGTAATGTTCTAGGAACGTTCTCCAACTGGGTTGTCATTGGGAATGTTCTCCAATAGTTTAGAGAATCAAATCAAATCAAATTAAATTTTATTGGCCACATGCGCCGAATACAACAGGTGCAGACATTACAGTGAAATGCTTACTTACAGCCCTTAACCAACGGTGCATTTATTTTTAATAAAAAAGTAAAATAAAACAACAACAAAAAAGTGTTGAGAAAAAAAGAGCAGAAGTAAAATAAAATAACAGTAGGGAGGCTATATATACAGGGGGGTACCGGTGCAGAGTCAATGTGCGGGGCCACCGGCTAGTTGAGGTAGTTGAAGTAATATGTACATGTGGGTAGAGTTAAAGTGACTATGCATAAATAATTAACAGAGTAGCAGCAGCGTAAAAAGATGGGGTGGGGGGGCAGTGCAAATAGTCCGGGTAGCCATGATTAGCTGTTCAGGAGTCTTATGGCTTGGGGGTAGAAGCTGTTGAGAAGTCTTTTGGACCTAGACTTGGCACTCCGGTACCGCTTGCCGTGCGGTAGCAGAGAGAACAGTCTATGACTAGGGTGGCTGGAGTCTTTGACAATTTTGAGGGCCTTCCTCTGACACCGCCTGGTGTAGAGGTCCTGGATGGCAGGAAGCTTGGCCCCAGTGATGTACTCGGCCGTACGCACTACCCTCTGTAGTGCCTTGCGGTCGGAGGCCAAGCAGTTGCCATACCAGGCGGTGATGCAATCAGTCAGGATGCTCTCGATGGTGCAGCTGTAGAATTTTTTGAGGATCTGAGGACCCATGCCGAATCTTTTCAGTCTCCTGAGGGGGAATAGGCTTTGTCGTGCCCTCTTCACGACTGTCTTGGTGTGTGTGGACCATGATAGTTCGTTGGTGATGTGGACACCAAGGAACTTGAAGCTCTCAACCTGTTCCACTACAGCCCCGTCGATGAGAATGGGGGTGTGCTCAGTCCTCTTTTTTTTTCTGTAGTCCACAATCATCTCCTTTGTCTTGGTCATGTTGAGGGAGAGGTTGTTATCCTGGCACCACACGGCCAGGTCTCTGACCTCCTCCCTATAGGCTGTCTCATCGTTGTCGGTGATCAGGCCTACCACTGTTGTGTCGTCGGCAAACGTAATGATGGTGTTGGAGTCGTGCCTGGCCATGCAGTCATGGGTGAACAGGGAGTACAGGAGGGGACTGAGCATGCACCCCTGAGGGGCCCCCGTGTTGAGGATCAGTGTGGCAGATGTGTTGTTACCTACCCTTACCACCTGGGGGCGGCCCGTCAGGAAGTCCAGGATCCAGTTGCAGAGGGAGGTGTTTAGTCCCAGGATCCTTAGCTTAGTGATGAGCTTTGAGGGCACTATGGTGTTGAATGCTGAGCTGTAGTCAATGAATAGCATTCTGACGTAGGGGTTCCTCTTGTCCAGGTGGGAAAGGGCAGTGTGGAGTGCAATAGAGATTGCATAATCTGTGGATCTGTTGGGGCGGTATGCAAATTAGTGTGGGTCTAGGGTTTCTGGGATAATGGTGTTGATGTGAGCCATAACCAGCCTTTCAAAGCACTTCATGGCTACAGACGTCAGTGCTACGGGTCGGTAGTCATTTAGGCAGGTTATCTTAGTGTCCTTGGGCACGGGGACTATGGTGGTCTGCTTGAAACATGTTGGTATTACAGACTCAGTCAGGGAAATGTTGAAAATGACAGTGAAGTCACTTGAAGGTTGGTCAGCACATGCTCGGAGTACACGTCCTGGTAATCCGTCTGGCCCTGCGGCCTTGTGAATGTTGACCTGCTTAAAAGTCTTACTCACATCGGCTACGGAGAGCGTGATCACATAGTCATCCGGAACAGCTGGTGCTCTCATGCATGCTTCAGTGTTGCTTGCCTCGAAGTGAGCATAGAAGTGGTTTAGCTCGTCTGGTAGGCTTGTGTCACTGGGAAGCTCGCGGCTGTGCTTCCCTTTGTACTCTGTAATAGTTTTCAAGCCCTGCCACATCCGACGAGCGTCAGAGCCAGTGTAGTACGATTCAATCTTAGTCCTGTATTGACTCTTTGCCTGTTTGATGGTTCGTTGGAGGGCATAGCGGGATTTCTTATAAGCGTCCGGGTTAGAGTCCCGCTCCTTGAAAGCGGCAGCTCTACCCTTTAGCTCATTGCGGATGTTTCCTGTAATCTATGGCTTCTGGTTGGGGTACGTACGGTCACTGTGGGGACGACATCATCGATGCACTTATTAATGAAGCCAGTGACTGATGTGGTGTACTACTCAATGCTATCTGAAGAATCCCGGAACATGTTCCAGTCTGTGCTAGCAAAACAGTCCTGTAGCTTAGCATCTGCGTCATCTGACCACTTTTTTTATTAACCGAGTCACTTCCTGCTTTAGTTTTTGCTTATAAGCAGGAATCAGGAGGATAGAGTTATGGTCAGATTTGCCAAATGGAGGGCGAGGGAGAGCTTTGTATGCGTCTCTGTGTGTGGAGTAAAGGTGGTCTAGACTTTTTTTTCCCTCTGGTTGCACATTTAACATGCTGGTAGAAATGAGGTAGAATGGATTTAAGTTTCCCTGCATTAAAGTCCCCGGCCACTAGGAGCGCTGCCTCTGGATGAGCGTTTTCCTGTTGACTTATGGCCTTATACAGCTCATTCAGTGCAATCTTAATGCTAGCATTGGTTTGTGGTGGTAAATAGACAGCTATGAAAAATATAGATGAAAACTCTCTTGGTAAATAGTGTGGTCTACAGCTTATCATAAGATACTCTACCTCAGGCGAGCAAAACCTCGAGACTTCCTTAGTATTTGATTTTGTGCACCAGCTGTTGTTTACAAATATACACAGACTGCCACCCCTTGTCTTACAGGAGTCAGCCGTTCGATCCTGCCGATGTAGCATATAGCCCGCTAGCTGTATGTTATCCATGTCGTCGTTCAGCCACGACTCGGTGAAACATAAGATATTACAGTTTTTAATGTCCCGTTGGTAGGATAACCGTAATCTTAGGTCATCCAATTTATTTTCCAATGATTGAAGATTGGCTAATAGGATTGATGGGAGCGGCAGTTTACTCGCTCACCGTCGGATCCTTACAAGGCACCCCGAGCTACGTCCACGATATCTCCGTCTCTTCCTCATGCGAATGACGGGGATTTGGGCCTTGTCGGGTGTAGGATATCCTTTGCGGCCGCCTCGTTGAAGAAAAATTATTCGACCAATACGAGGTGAGTAATTGCTGTCCTGATATCCAAAAGCTCTTTTTGGTTATAAGAGACGATGGCAGAAACATTATGTACAAAATAAATTACAAATGACGCGGAAAAACACACATAATAGTACAATTGGTTAGAGGGCTGTAAAACGGCAGCCATCTTCTCCGGCGCCACTCAAAGAACGTTAAGAAACAATGTTCTTCTGTGGGAATTTCAATACTTCAGCATAATGTTTCCTAAAGTTTTCCTCATGGTTCTATTTAAACTAATATTCTGAAATTGATCCGAGAACATTAAGAAACAATGTTTTTCTGTGGGAATTTCATTACTTCAGCATAACGTTTTCTACAGGTTTCCTCATGGTTCTATTTAAAGTAATGTTCTCAGAACATTAAGAAAACGTTCCATAAAAACCACAAGAATACCTTAGTAACGATCAAAGAACGTTCTAAGAACATTATTTAAAAACATATGCATTCCGCTCCCAGCGTCAACAAAACTCTCTCTCTTCTTTATCTTGTTAAGTGTGTTCAGGTGTGTTGGCTGCGCACACTGATCTTAATAAGTGCTTGTTTGAATAGACTAAAATGAACATCTTTGTATGAGTTTAAAAAAAACATGGCATGCTAGCTCCATCCGCAGTGGAAAAATTCCATGGATAGAGGACAGAAGATCATAGGTTCAAATATCACTGACGCCATGCCACAATAAAGAATACATGTGTTTGCATGATTAATGCCTAAGCAAATTAATTTCCATGTGTCCTATGTGCTTGGGGTTCAAAACAGTTAACCTAAGCTAGGAATGCTTTTAAAAGTATTTTTGAAACATTCAGTGAAAATTTTAAGTTATTCAAAAAAAATATATATATATATAATTTCTGTTCTCAGAACGTTAATAAAAACTCCAAGGAAAACTTTCAGGGAACCATAGTAAAACGTTCTCAGAACCTCCCTGCAACCTAAACATGAACGTTCCCAGAACAGGTGAAATTCTCGCTTCTGTTCTCAGAACATTTAAAAAACGTTCTGTTTTACCGGTCAGGAAATGTATGGCTTCGTTCCCAGAACCAATGGGAAACCAAAAAAGTACATTCCCACAACATCCAAGGAACAAAATGTGCTAGCTGGGGTCCTATTATGTGCTATTTACTACAAGTGTCAAATCAGGACATATCTGACAGTTTGTGTAATTATTGAACAACTTCTGAGATTTTATATTTAACAATGTTTAGATTAGATTGTCTTTTTTCTGAGAATATAGATTTGTAAGTAATGCTTCAGATTTCCAGATTTTTAAGCAAGTTGAGATACTCAAATATATATATATATATATATATATATATATATATATATATATATATATATATATATATATAAATCTGATATATCAATTTTTGTGTGAACATTTAAATAGCCATTTAACCTCAGACTCCCACACAAATTATAAACCAGTAGTTTCTGTTTTGAAGTTGATTTGAATTAATGTTTCTACTCCATTTCAACATATTTTTTGTTTCTTCAGTGAGGATAAAGGCCATCAAATATATTGCTAAATAGTTATGTTGCTTATGCCCCTTCCTGATGGTGATGGTGTGTGTGAGTGTCTTATCTCCTTGAGAGGAGCCAAATGTTATAATATGGTCCCCAATAGACTTAAGCTCTATATTCTCCAGTATGTTGACTGTTGTTCAGCATAATCCCAGACCCAGCAAGTAGGTCATGTGGTCATGTTTGTCAAACCCAGCTGACTTGAACATGACATTTTTCCTAGCTTAATTCAGAATTAAAAATGCATGCGATTTTTGAACTTTAGATCTCTGGAGAGAGGCGTAAACAAGTATGAAATTAAGTGTCTTTTGACATGCTGGGCCTGGGACCACATTATGCTGGGCCTGGGACCTGAATCATATTGAGTCGCACGCATTATTCAAGTTTATTGCCTTAGAGAGAGAGAGAGAGAGAGAGAGAGAGAGAGAGAGAGAGAGAGAGCGAGAGAGAGAGAGAGAGAGAGAGAGAGAGAGAGAGAGCTCTTGAGTTGGATCATTGAACAAGTTCTTCCAAAAAATGATGGCTAGAATGTTGCAGAGGATACCTGGTACAATGAATGGGGATGCCCATCATAGTAATTCTATAATATTTCTAGTATTATATTATCAATACTCTTTAGAACTGCTTATATTACAAATATTGTGGTCCTCTGTAGCACAGTGGGTAGAGCATTGCACTTGCAACACCAGGATAGTGGATTCGATTCCTCGGACCACCCGTGCGTAAAATGTATGCCAGCATGATTGTAAGTCGCTTTGGATAAAATAATAAATAAACTGTCCCAGTATAGAACTGAGTTCCCTTAGCCCTTCTCTCGTTAGGAACAGCTAACTATGTAACCTAACAGTAGGTTACTCTGGGGTCATAACAATACCCCAAGAAACAGAAAACATCCTGATAGCCCTCAGGACACACTGTTTTACCATCAGCCAGTTAGTTGTAGAGCAAAACTGCATTTTAATAAGTGTTTAATAATAATCTAATCTTGCCTTATTTGCAATGCACATTCAAGCCTAATACAAGTCTATAATGTGTTTTTAAATGTGTTTGATATCCAGTAACTGGATGACTGGTTGACTGCAGCGCTGCTTTAACAACAAGGACACCATAATGCTCAACCATCAGGCCACAGAGCATGGATAATGGTGCAGTCCTGGGTTCAAATAGTATTTGTTATCTTTAAAATACTTTTTGGGTTTGATTGGGTCTGCCTGAAGAGCTACATCCGAGGGGTTTGCATTTTTGGGACTATTTCATTGGTTCCATTGTGCCAGGGAAGCTCAATCAAGTGCTGCAAAAGTGTTTGAAATAAAATAAATACTACTTGAACCCACATCTGGTATGGTGGACTGGGCTGCTGCAGTCAGTTCTAGGACCACCTGACAGACAGTGTGACCAGACCAGACCAGTGGAACCTCCAGCCAGCCTCCCGATGAGGGATGGAACAGAGCAGGAAACTACAGCCCTTATCAGTGGAAATTATCCCACAGCAGAGAGATACAGACAGGATTAGATGTTATCCCACTGTAATTTCCTCTGTGTGATGAATGGGTCTAGATACAGACCTTATTGTCTGTAACCCTTTGAAGACCTCTCTGATTATTACTTATGATCCATTTACCATCAGGGCCTTTCTGACACATGTTAGCGATTGCTCTCTCTGACCACTCCCACGCCGGCACACTTTTCTGATGAAGCATTTTGGCTTGCAGACACACACACACACACACACACACTGAGTTAGTCATACAATATATAATATATCTGTTGTATCCCAATGGTTCTGTCAACTGTGTTGTAGGTACAGTTGAAGTCGGAAGTTTACATACACCTTAGCCAAATACATTTAAACTCAGTTTTTCACAATTCCTGAAATGTAATCCTAGTAAAAATTCCCTGTCTTAGGTCAGATAGGATCACCACTTTATTTTAAGAATGTGAAATGTCAGAATAATAGCAGAGAGAATGATTTATTTCAACTTTTTTTTATTTGATCACATTCCCAGTGGGTCAGAAGTTTACATACACTCAATTAGTATTTAGTAGCATTGCCTTTAAATTGTTTAACTTGGGTCAAACGTTTCGGATAGCCTTCCACAAGCTTCCCACAATAAGTTGGGTGAATTTTGGCCCATTCCTCCTGACAGAGCTGGTGTAACTGAGTCAGGTTTGTAGGCCTACTTGCTCGCACACGCTTTTTCAGTTCTGCCCACACATTTTCTATATGATTGAGGTCAGGGCTTTGTGATGGCCACTCCAATACCTTGACTTTGTTGTCCTTAAGCCATTTTGCCACATCTTTGGAAGTATGCTTGGGGTCATTGTCCATTTAGAAGACCCATTTGCGACCAAGTTTTAACTTCCTGACTGATGTCTTGAGATGTTGCTTCAATATATCCACATCATTTTCCTTCCTCATGATGCCATCTATTTTGTGAAGTGAACCAGTCCCTCCTGCAGCAAAGCACCCCCACAGCATGATGCTGCCACCCACGTGCTTCACGGTTGAGATGGTGTTCTTCGGCTTGCAAGCATCCCACTTTTTCCTCCAAACATAACGATGGTCATTATTGCCCGTTCTATTTTTGTTTCATCAGACCAGAGGACATTTCTCCAAAAAGTACGATCTTTGTCCCCATGTGCAGTTGCAAACCATAGTCTGGCTTTTTTTATGGTGGTTTTGGAGCAGTGGCTTCTTCCTTGCTGAGCGGCCTTTCAGGTTATGTCGATATAGGACTCGTTTTACTGTGGATATAGATACTTTTGTACCTGTTTCCTCCAGCATCTTCACAGGGTCCTTTGCTGTTGTTCTGGGATTGATTTGCACTTTTCGCACCAAAGTACGTTCATCTCTAGGAGACAGAACGCGTCTCCTTCCTGAGAGGTATGACGGCTGCGTGGTCCCATGGTGTTTATACTTGCGTACTATTGTTTGTACAGATTAACGTGGGATCTTCAGGCGTTTGGAAATTGCTGATTTATTTTGATTTTCCCATGATGTCAAGCAAAAAGGCACTGAGTTTGAAGGTAGGCTTTGAAATACATCCACAGGTGCACCTCCAATTGACTCAAATAATGTCAATTAGCCTATCAGAAGCCATTACATAATTTTCTGGAATTTTCCAAGCTGTTTAAAGGCACAGTCAACTTAGTGTATGTAAACTTCTGACCCACTGGAATTGTGATACAGTGAATTACAGTGGGGGAAAAAAGTATTTAGTCAGCCACCAATTGTGCAAGTTCTCCCACTTAAAAAGATGAGAGAGGCCTGTAATTTTTATCATAGGTACATGTCAACTATGACAGACAAATTGAGGGAAAAAAATCCAGAAAATCACATTGTAGGATTTTTAATGAATTTATTTGCAAATGATGGTGGAAAATAAGTATTTGGTCACCTACAAACAAGCAAGATTTCTGGCTCTCACAGACCTGTAACTTCTTTTTTAAGAGGCTCCTCTGTCCTCCAATCGTTACCTGTATTAATGGCACCTGTTTGAACTTGTTATCAGTATAAAAGACACCTGTCCACAACCTCAAACAGTCACACTCCAAACTCCACTATAGCCAAGACGAAAGAGCTGTCAAAGGACACCAGAAACTAAATTGTAGACCTGCACCAGGCTGGGAAGACTGAATCTGCAATAGGTAAGCAGCTTGGTTTGAAGAAATCAACTGTGGGAGCAATTATTAGGAAATGGAAGACATACAAAACCACTGATAATCTCCCTCGATCTGGGGCTCCACGCAAGATCTCACCCCGTGGGGTCAAAATGATCACAAGAACGGTGAGCAAAAATCCCAGAACCACACGGGGGGACCTAGTGAATGACCTGCAGAGAGCTGGGACCAAAGTAACAAAGCCTACCATCAGTAACACACTACGCCGCCAGGGACTCAAATCATGCAGTGCCAGACGTGTTCCCCTGCTTAAGCCAGTACATGTCCAGGCCCGTCTGAAGTTTGCTAGAGTGCATTTGGATGATCCAAAAGAGGATTGGGAGAATGTCATATGGTCAGATGAAACCAAAATATAACTTTTTGGTAAAAACCCAACTCGTCGTGTTTGGAGGGCAAATAATGCTGAGTTGCATCCAAAGAACACCATACCTACTGTGAAGCATGGGGGTGGAAACATCATGCTTTGGGACTGTTTTTCTGCAAAGGGACCAGGACGACTGATCCGTGTAAAGGAAAGAATGAATGGGGCCATGTATCGTGAGATTTTGAGTGAAAACCTCCTTCCATCAGCAAGGGCATTGAAGATGAAATGTGGCTGGGTCTTTCAGCATGACAATGATCCCAAACACACCGCCCGGGCAACGAAGGAGTGGCTTCGTAAGAAGCATTTCAAAGTCCTGGAGTGGCCTAGCCAGTCTCCAGATCTCAACCCCATAGAATATCATTGGAGGGAGTTGAAAGTCCGTGTTGCCCAGCGACAGCCCCAAAACATCACTGCTCTAGAGGAGATCTGCATGGAGGAATGGGCCATAATACCAGCAACAGTGTGTGAAAACCTTGTGAAGACTTACAGAAAACGTTTGACCTGTGTCATTGCCAACAAAGGGTATATAACAAAGTATTGAGAAACTTTCGTTATTGACCAAATACTTATTTTCCACCATAATTTGCAAATAAATTCATAAAAAATCCTACAATGTGATTTTCTGGATTTTTTTTCCTCATTTTGTCTGTCATAGTTGACGTGTACCTATGATGAAAATTACAGGCCTCTCTCATCTTTTTAAGTGGGAGAACTTGCAGAATTTGTGGCTGACTAAATACTTTTTTTCCCCACTGTATAAGTGAAATAATCTGTCTGTAAACAATTGTTGGAAAAATTACTTGTGTCATGCACAAAGTAGATATCCTAACTGACTTGCCAAAACTGTAGTTTGTTAACAATAAATGTATGGAGTGGTTGAAAAAACGAATTTTAATGACTCCAACCTAAGTGTATGTAATCTTCCGACTTCAACTGTACGTCAGTCATAAACTACAAACTGTGTGTGTACAGCAGCTTGATGTTGGGTAGCCTCTGTGAAAGCAAACCCTTTCTATGACAAAACCCCCTACAAAACCCCACAGCTGAGCTGCCACAGACAGACAGGGAAACAGGGAAGCACCTATCTCTGTAAAAGCCATGCAGCTGTGTCAGGTAATTTCACAGCCACAAACCCGTGGTGTGCAGTCATGTTCCCCTGCAGCCCCCCAGCCATGAGTTAATTCATTACCTGTCTGAGACAGCCATTGAGAGGACCGGGGACACGAGTGGTGGTGGGGGATGAAACACCAAAACACCTTCTGGAAACGCTAGCATTAAACAAGCAATTTAGGGGGAGATATGTCTCCTAAACGCCACAGTGAAAACAGACAGTGATGTAAAGCTCCCAGTGAAATGGTTCATCCTGGTCCTGGGGGCTAGAGGAGAGAGAGAGAGAGAGAGAGAGGAGGAGAAGAGGGGAGGGGGATGGAGAAAATAAGACCTATTGTGACAGACCTGGGTATCCTCAAATAGAGGCTAACCCGGGAAGGCATGCCAACTCACCTTGTAGCAACAGCAGTCAGAAAAAAACACACAGGCTCACCTCTGCTAGTCAGGCTGGGGTGAGGGAAACTGAGGGGAACGAGGCCGCGAGCTGTCTGCCGTGACATTGCAGCGTTGCAGGGCTGGGGGAAGGAAGCAGGGGGCCTGGGTGTCTGACAATGTGTCCCCCTCAACCTCCCTGCTGTGTGGGAGCTGTCGGGGGGGGGGGGGGGGGGGGGGTGGCTGGGCCGGACCTGCCATCATGCATCTGGCTGACAGGCGACTGGGAAGGTGCACTGCAAGCGCACGTCACTATCAATAACCCCTGCCGTGGACGATGGGCCAGGGACATACCCCTGGTACATAACATACAGTCACCATGCACTCTCTGTTTGAATATATGTGTGTGTGTGTGTGTGTGTGTGTGTGTGTGTGTGTGTGTGTGTGTGTGTGTGTGTGTGTGTGTGTGCGCGCGTGTGCGCGTGTGTGCGTGTGTGCGTGTGTGCGTGTGAGGTGGGGGTTGTGTGTATGTGTTTGTGTGTAGTGGGGGGTGAATTCATTGGAAAAATACAGTGTATGAATAAATAGTGGTTTAGACTAACATGCAGGAGTACACACTACGAGATGAGGCAATATACTGACAAATAGGTGCTGGTGAGGGGAGAGGTGGGAAGGTATATGCTAAACTGTATCTTATTTGCCTGTTTGCTCACTCGGTCGATGGCAAACAGACAGACAGAAGTACACACCAGTTTTGTTAGGTCAGCTCGAGAGAGGGAGAGAGGGAGAGGATCGGGGAGGGCGATCGAGGGGAAGATGAATGATGCATTATGGGAGTGCTTACAGTCAACAGCCAGTCAGTCCACCATGCTGTCTAACATGTAGATCTGTTACAATAATTTCCAGAAAGTGAGGAAATCAACCTGGGTGTCTGTGATACATGTATTCCTGGCACATCCGGCCACACACACATGCACAAAGACACACACACACACACACACAAACACACACACACGGGCACACACACACACACACACACACACACAGACATTCTCCCATACTGCCACAGTAAACAGATAGAATAAGTTCCCTCGCTCTGTAAAATGAGAGAATGTCAATGATGGCTGACACAGAAACTCCAGACCACAGATCGATACATGACATTACACTTCGCTCTCTCAAACGGGACTGCTCCAGTCTTTAAGTATTACCGTACATCTTACTTTACAGTACAGTTGATGCCTCCCTGGTTTTCTTTTTATTTAACCTTCATTTAACAAGGCAAGTCAGCAAAGAACAAATTCTTATGATGGCCTGGCAAGTGGCAAGGGGCAAGTGTGGCGATAAATACATTGGTACCCTACATGTTTACTGAAGTAAAATGCTACTAAAGTTCTCAGCAGTAACGCTAGCAACACCAAAGCATTAGCCCTTCAAAAACGGTTCAACTTTATCTCAGTCATGGAATATGTATTAGATTTTTTATTAATATGCTATTTAAATGCAAGATTTGAAATAGCATATTACAAAACTGCTACTGACTGATCTAAGCAATTCATTCTAAGGGTGTTAACTAGTAATACACTTATTTGGGACGTAGACTGTAGTAGAAACAATATTTTCCTGAATGAAGGCCCATGTGAGATAATTATCCACATCCAAACCCAACATAGCGTCACATCAC
The DNA here is from genome assembly GCF_964263955.1 of Coregonus lavaretus. Classification (NCBI taxonomy): domain Eukaryota; kingdom Metazoa; phylum Chordata; class Actinopteri; order Salmoniformes; family Salmonidae; genus Coregonus; species Coregonus lavaretus. The sequence continues at coordinate 20,191 of NW_028158091.1, forward strand.
ATAGTGTTTAAGTAGACACCGCCATAGTGTCCTCTGTCAGGTTCCTCTCCTTTCTAATGCTGTCAGATTCCACTAGCAAATTAACAGGCTTTGAGTCCGAGGTTCCGAGAAGCTCATCCCTTCAAAAGCCAATCAGAATGTTTACTAGTATGGTCGTCGGGTAGAGAAGTTTAAGTGTATGACTTTAATCCGCCATGTATCAGCGCTCTGATGTGGTCCTTTCGTGACAGCGACACACATACACACGCACACACACACGCGTGCACACACACTCACACACATCCTCAATGATGAGCTCGTCTCTGCGCTTTTAATGAACCGCAGGGCAATTATCAAAGCCTCCCCCTATTGATCTCCCCTTAGTGAGAGGTCCAACAGCCACCAACCTTACACACACACGTTTTAAGTCACTTTCAGCCCTGTTCATTACAGAGCCCAGGCACCATGAAACGCGTGTCAGGCTCAAGTCCTATTTCTCGGCCCACGCTCATGTACGGTTACACCACATACAGCAGTGGTGGAGAAGTGTTGCTGTCCAGTGGGTGTATGTGTGTGTGTGTATGTGTGTACGTGTGTATGTGTGTGTGTGTATGTGTGTATGTGTGTGTGTATGTGTGTATGTGTGTGTGTATGTGTGCATGTGCGTGTGTGTGTTTGCAAGACAAGAACATGAGAACATTTCTCAGCCTTGGCGGAATCTCTCATTTTTTACACTGACTGACCTCCATGGTGGCTGTCAGTGCAGTATGTCGAGGTATACAACATGTCTCTGTTGTTTAACTGAAAAATGAAAGCTCCAGTCATTTCTGGGTTATAAAATCAGTTGATACTATGCACAATCTTTGGGGATTTGCTTCCAAGTGTCCATATATCCACGTTGTTTTAGCTTAATATTTACCTTTCCCTATTCATTGTGTACATGGACTCTACCAATTCTTGCATTGCCACCTGTCACAAACTCTCATTTATAAAGTGACCGAGTTCTCTCTCTCCTCCAAACAATGCCAAAGCTGTGAGACTATGTGTTATATTTACGCCGAACAAAATATAAATATTTTGAGCAAAAGTTTAATGGAGTTTTTTGTGTAAATTACGCTGTTCAATCATATAATATACAACCTCAGTTGTTACCTTTATGAAATCACGGATAGTATTTACACTGGGGTCAGAGTGAGTGATAACAACATCGGAGCTATGTTTGTAATATTAGAGAGCTAAGACCTGAACTGCTCCAGCTGAGACCGTTGTGTATGTATACTCAGTTTATATGAAAAACCTGTTTATATTGCAAAAGAAGTGTATTTTACAAGCTTTTTCCCTGTGTTTATTTAAATTTAAAATATTTTTCTTCCCCTTTGCCTCGCAGCAAAGCTGGTGTGTCCAAAGCAGTCGTATAAATCACCTAATGCCGGGTCACAGCCCTTTCAACAGCATGCAACATTTTGTGGATTTATTAAGCATTGTATTAAATCTGTATTTATAGCTTATTTTGATGTAGCCGTTCTGGAATTCCGCATAGATTAATGTCCATTGGTGTTGATATTGATTGGTGGGTTGTGGAATCATTCTAGATGCGGAACCGTGTAATTCCGACCATATGACCACGCTGAGACAGGTTTCTCATGTAACTCTTGTCTTAACTCTTAACGGGCCTCCTTTGAAAATGGTAAATTTTCAATTATTATCACTGTATCTGTCACTAGTCCATCTGTCAGCTGTGGTTGGTAAAGTAGCTCAGAGCTAGACGTATCTTTATGACTTTCACATCCATTCTGTAACTTCAGTAGCTCCAAAACACATAGGGATAAAGACAGTGTACCTTTGAAGATTGAGGCCTCGGTCCAAACAGCGTACAACTTTTGACCAGAGCACTGGTCAAAAGTAGTGCACTATAAAGTGAATAGGGTGCCATTTGTGATGCAGAATGATTATTTCATGCTCGTTATATTATTCATTTCTAACTGTTGTAGGAGAAGACAGAAGACCAATCATGGAGTATAATAAAGTTATTTTTCTATTTTATTTTCCAGTGCCTGTTATTTGGCCCTCTCTTCAAAGAGAGGATCTTTAGACACAGGAAACAGATGACCAACAAATTACCATTTCAAATGTAATTTTCTACAATTGTTTCACATTAAAGAAGCTGATTTCATAACAAAGTACAATCATTTGACACATCTTTCATTCCAAAGAAATACTATCAGCTATTGGATTGCAATAAATTTTTGTGTGTGAAAAACTTCATACAAGATTAGGACGCAAGTGAAGAATTGTTTTTATTTATGAAATTATATTTTGCATTGTGTTAAAAAGGTTTCATAGTCAAGTATCACTCATTGTCATTACATGCACAACATATTATTCTGCATACTGAGCCTCATCTTTAAGCCTTTTGTTTTTCATTGGTCTCTGTTTGGTATTTTTGTATTTATTATTTATATCTATTTTCCTCTGTTTTCTAACAGATTTTGTCTATTTCAGAATGATATAGAAACCACCTAGATCTTCTTCTGTCTTTAGAAACTAGGATGAAACATGGATGTCTCTTAGGCAATATCTCTTTGCTCTTTTATAATGTGAATCCTACTGTTAAATACTCTGTTCTTAAACTTTTATTAAACTAAAGGCCAGATCAACCAAAAAGGAGGGATTATAAAATGTTAAGACCTTTTCAAATGGTACCTAAGTGGTGTATCATATAACCAATATGCCTTTTTATGGATTAGTAGTTTATTCTTTTTTTCTGGAACCTTTCCCAAAACCACACAGACTGGGCTTCAATAAATCCAGTGCGTTGTGAATTCTGGTTTGGAGCGCTGTATGTGTGGCTCGTCTCCAAGTGCCTGTGGTCTTCCTGTTTATTTGTCCTGCAGCGCAGGTTTAGAGTGAGGTAGGTCTGAGGACTCCAGCTGAACAAGGGTAAACACACTGTCCTGGGACCCGCAGCAAAAAGTGGATATTTCTACTCAAGAGGGATTTCAACTGGCCATTGTTTTTAACAGAGAGGCTGAGAGAGCCAACCTCTTTAAAACATTAGACACTTTCTCATAGTCCCTTGTGCTGGGCTAAAAAGTGTTTTGTATATGTCTATTGACCAAAATATTCCTGTGTTATGGCATGTGTATACTAAGGCTTATGTAAACTAAAGAAAAACTAGTACATTGGCAAGTAACATCAACATTTTTGGACAGTGTTCCCTGCAAATCTCTCTGGATATTGGAAGCACAGTTCAAACAAAAATATTGATATATAAACTATACTCTCACATATCATCCCATTGTTATCTCAAGGAAGATCCCTCTCTCCCACATGATTACACTTTGTCCGTAGAACATTTAGGTAATACGTCTACTAAGCTGTGTAACCTACGTAAGTCAACTCCTGAAATAGGTCACCGAACAAGAGACAAACATCAGACGTATTATCAACTAACTTCGTCCCAAGCTCTGACTCACAACAACAGGCCCTTATCACCATCCAATCAAACCCTCTCATACTCATGCAGAGAAATGAATCATTGACTACAACAGACAGGCAGTGCCTCCAAAATCGAGATTGTTCACCGCCACCGGATGGAGGTCAGGGACTCGGGACAAGCCCCCACCGCACGGCTACTAGTCTACGTTCAAAAGGAGAAAAACAACATGCCACATCTGTATAAAGACAGCTAGGGTCCATGTTTGAGTTTGTCGCTACGTGAAAGCCACTCTAGGCAGCCAGTGCACTCTGACCAGTGGTTGTGGTGGTTGTGGCCTACAGGCCATGCCAGTCAGGATGTAGGGAGAAAGGGGATAGGGGGCCAGTCTGCTGTGGGGGTCTGGGACTAGGAACTCAGCCAGGGTCATGGGGGTGACCGTACATGTCCTAAAACCAAACTGTAACCTACTTTCCCCCCCGGGACAACAAGTCCTCAGTCAGAGAGAGTTCTGGCTGGCTAGAGGAAACTCCAAGGTTCTCTCTCTATGTTACAATGTCAACAGGAGAGAAACAGTGACGGTACACACACAAATGTCTCTGAAAAGTAATTGGTTTTCTATGGAAATATTTAAAACGATCAGTGATAATGGTCGCATGAATGCTATATTTGGGACTAAATTGCTGTGCAATTTAAGTCCAGTTTATCCCTTGTTTCCTCAACAAAAATTAAAAACATGACATGCAGTAATGTGCAACACTTTGCTTTGAAATACTTATAGTTCCCAGGTCATTCTTATTAATTTTAAACCACATTTGAGCTGCACGGGATGGTATGTTTGTTCATACTGGCTGTTGAGTTCTGCCTGCTGGTGTTATCACTATGAGTATGTAACAACACTGTTAGCCTGTAGCGTTAAGACAAGATATCCTCCACATAAGATCTTCATCCATTTTCTATATTGTTTCCAGGGTAAAGAAGGAGATGTTATACAATATGAAGTTTCAGCTCCGACCACAAACACCCAACCACCAACCAACCCTCATATTAAGCTCCAAGCGCTTTCCTTTTTTCCCTTCCGCATACACAGAAGTAGCTATTGGAGATTGGCTTTAGAAAAAAAAACATTTCTGGAAGCGAAATGTGCACTTCTTTTGTAGTGAGAAATATGCAGATCAACAGAGCATCAGTAATCATGTTAGGGCCAGGCCAGGGTGACGTTAAACTCCCTCCAAACTAATCCTGCTCCTTCCTGCTCATTGATGTATATCACCGGCATCTGATAGACCCTCTGGCTAGTCCATGGATTCCCTTTCCTCTCACTCTCAAAATCACATTTTATTTATTACATGCGCCGAATACAACAGGTGTAGACTTTACCGTGAAATGCTCACACATTATACTCACTTGATTTCATTTGTTGAATATTACATCAGTGACTTAAAGTACATCTCTTTGCATAGTGCATCCAAGAATGTTTAAGGAAAAAAATATATAATATCTGCATGTGCATTCATGTCATAGAGTATATAAACATTAGCCAGAGACAGGATAAGGAATACGGGAATCCTGCTAGTCTGCTAGCCTGATAGCCTGATAGCCAAGCCAGACAATGATTTTATTAGAGTTGGGAAATGTTGGACAGAGAACGTGGTCCAGAGACTGTAGCCTATTATCCATCTGTCTTTGAGGAGAAGAGTAGAGAGATGCAAAGCCTGGCTGGAGACACTCTTACTCTCAGCAGGACATACATGGGGAAGATATATGGGTTATACAGACAGTACAGAAGGAGAATATCAGTGGTGCTGGAGAAATGATAAAACCTCAGAGGTTACAATCGAACAGAAACAGGGGGCGCTCCTCTGGCATCAAAACATTTTCCTCAGAAAGTTTCAGGGATAATTTTGTACTCTTTCATACCCAGTGTGTTTCATGGGTTTTCCCTCAGCGTGATATTCCTTCTTTCTTTGGTTTGTCTCACTGTGATTTCTTAGAGTTTGGTAAATATGTGTTTTACATGGTGATTGGGATAAGTGGGATGTGTCCTTTTGAAATATTCTATTGTCACTGCTGTGAGCAAATGGAACTGTTGCTCATCGGTCTATTGACAATGTAGACTTTTCTCACAGAATAAATAAGAGAAATGGAAAATTAAGACAGCTTCCCCAATCTCGTAACATGCTTAAGACTTCATTGCAGTTGAGTGGTACTTTACTGTTCCAGTATTTTGACTGAAATCTTTAATGCAATGAGGATTAAACGGATTACAACATAATCTTGCTATGGACAGAGAAATGCTTGTAATAACTGTATAAACCCGTCGTGAGGTCTGACAACATTGCCAGTCAATGCTAGGATTAAATATTTGTGGAAAAAGTTTCAACTAATGCCTTAGCATCACAGAAAGCACAGTCCAGAAAGCAATTTGTAATTTAAGAGACATAGCAATTTGTAATTTAAGAGACATACCTCTTAAATTAATAGCTGGCCATCTCCCGTAGGAGAAATGCTAATAGTAGATGAAGGGTAGATGGTCCTAAGAAGATTTATTTCTCTAAATTTTTGTTTTTGATCATCAATGTTGAACAGGTTCATTATACATGTAAAGCATCCTAGGTTTGTGAAATAATACTAATCGATTTTCATTAAAGGGCTTTTCAAAAATTCCATCAACTTGTCCATTACTTAACCTATGAATATAATTTTTAAAGAGTTAAAAAATGCGGTAGCTATTTCTCGTATATTTTAAGGATTATGGAAAAATATGTATCTTTTGAACTAAATAAACCGGCATTCATCTGTGATATTGACATGATGTTTTGACATTTTCCAACCCACAGTTTATTTAAACCCCTTAATTACTCAACTTCGCTCAATAAGATATGATAAGTTATGTTATTAAAGCACATTACTGTGTTTTGCAGTAGACTTAGCTATGAATACAGATATATTTGATGTTGTGAAGCATGGAATGGGTAAAGGTTCAGGTTTATGAACATGCAATGATATAGCAATGTCCATAACCCAGTCAATAAAACAGATAACCATGGCCCTAATAAATAACAAATGTAGTTGTTTTCCCAAAAATGGATACCTAAAGTTATTATTGATGAAATATTCAATAGATATTTAAACAGGATATACAATATTTAAGCAATAAGGCCCGAGGAGGTGTGGTACAGTGCCTTGCAAAAGTATTCATCCCCCCTTGGCGTTTTTCCTTTTTTGTTGCATTACAACCTGTAATTTCAATGCATTTTTATTTGGATTTCATGTAATGGACATACACAAAATAGTCAAAATTGGTGACGTGAAATGCAAAAAATACCTTGTTTCAAAAAATTCAAAAAAATGTATAACGGAAAAGTGGTGCTTACATATGTATTCACCCCCTTTGCTAAGAAGTCACATAATTAGTTAAATAAAGTCCACATGTGTGCAATCTAAGTGTCACATGATCTGTCACATGATCTCAGTATATATACACCTGTTCTGAAAGGCCCCAGAGTCTGCAACACCACAAAGCAAGGAGCACCACCAAGCAAGCGGCAGCATGAAGACCAAGGAGCTCTCCAAACAGGTCAGGGACAAAGTTATGGAGAAGTACAGATCAGGTTTGGGTTATAAAAAAATATCTGAAACTTTGAACATCCCACGGAGCACCATTAAATCCATTATTAAAAAATTGAAAGAATATGGCACCACAACAAACCTGCCAAGAGAGGGCCGCCCACCAAAACTCACAGACCAGGCAAGGAGGGCATTAATCAGAGAGTCAACAAAGAGAACAAGGGTAACCCTGAAGGAGCTGCAAAGCTCCACAGCGGAGATTGGAGTATCTGTCCATAGGACCACTTTAAGCCGTACACTCCACAGAGCTGGGCTTTACGGAAGACTGGCCAGATAAAAGCCATAGCTTAAAGAAAAAAATAAGCAATCATGTTTGGTGTTCTCCAAAGGTCATGTTGGAGACTCCCCAAACATATGGAAGAAGGTACTCTGGTCAGATGAGACTAAAATTGAGCTTTTTGGCCATCAAGGAAAACGCTATTTCTGGCGCAAACCCAACACCTCTCATCACCCCGAGAACACCATCCCCACAGTGAAGCATGGTGGTGGAAGCATCATGCTGTGGGGATGTTTTTCATCGTCAGGGACTGGGAAACTGGTCAGCATTGAAGGAATTATGGAAATTCTTGAGGGAAACCTGTTTCAGTCTTCCAGAGATTTGAGACTGGGACGGAGGTTCACCTTCCAGCAGGACAATGACCCTGAGCATACTGCTAAAGCAAAACTTGAGTGGTTTAAGGGGAAACATTTAAATGTCTTCGAATGGCCTAGTCATAGCCCAGACCTCAATCCAATTGAGAATCTGTGGTATGACTTAAAGATTGCTGTACACCAGTGGAACCCATACAACTTGAAGGAGCTGGAGCAGTTTTGCCTTGAAGAATGGGCAAAAATCCCAGTGGCTAGACGTGCCAAGCTTATAGAGGCATACCCCAAGAGACTTGCAGCTGTAATTGCTGCAAAATGTGTCTCTACAAGGTATTGACTTTGGGGGGGTGAATAGTTGTGCACGATCAAGTTTTCAATTTTTTTGTCTTATTACTTGTTTGTTTCACAATAAAAAATATTTTGCATCTTCAAAGTGGTAGGCATGTTGTGTAAATCAAATGATACAAACGTAATGCAACAAAATAGGAAAAATGCCAAGGGGGGTGAATAGTCACGATCGTCAGGGAGAGAAGTAGACCAATGCGCAGCGTGTTGAACGAACATACTTTAATTAGTTAAAGTGTCAAACAAAATACAAAACAAGAAACGACTCGTGAAGTCCACGGTGACAATGACCGAACACGGAACAAAAACCCACAAACACAAAGTGAAAAACAGACAGTTTAAATATGGCTCCCAATCAGAGACAACCAGCCTACAGCTGACACTCGTTGCCTCTGATTGGGAGTCACACAGGCAAACATAGAAAAACACAACCTAGAACACCCAACATAGAAACAGAACACATAGAATGAACACACCCTGGCTCAACATATAGAGTCCCAGAGCCAGGGTGTGACATGAATGCTTTTGCAAGCCACTGTATATGGCCTATATACCATGGCAAAGGGCTGTTCTTATGCATGACACAATGCAGAGTGCCTGGATACAGCACTTAGCTGTGGTATATTGGCCATATACCACAGCCCCCGAGGTGCTTTATTGCAATTATAAACTGGTTACCAACGTAATTAGTCCAGTAAAAAGTAATTTTTTGTCATTACCATGGTATACGGTTTGTTATACAATGGGTGGGTCTAATCCTGAATGCTGATTGGTTAAAACTGCATTCCAGCTGGTGTCTATTCCACAAGTTATCACTAGCTAAATCTATGACTTTAAAATGCCTATTTACTCTGTTCTATCTCACTGCGCAATCCACTGTCTCATCAGCCCAGCCAGGCAACTTTTATAGTGGAGATCATTGTTTCAATATTCAAATTCGATCTCCTGCTGTCCCATAGTAATGAACGTGTCGGGAGTCGGGATGAGACAGGCAGGCAGCGTTTGAAAGTAAAAGTCGAATTGAAAACATTATTGGCATTGTTGAATTTGATTTTCATAATAGCAAACTAGGACTGATGGTTTGGTTAGCTAAACCAGATAGTCTGTTTGGTTACTAAGGCAACTAATGTAGCTATCTAGTAAACTTGATAGCTACTTCAGTGGATGTTGATCACGTCTACCTGCAAATGAACACATTTCTAGCGGCAAATGTGTTAAATTATAGCCATGGTATAAAAGGGATAATCGTTTTCTGGAAAATATTTCATTAGCGTGTCATGGAACACAGCTTCCATGTCGTTCATTATTTTCCATAGAACGCATAGCCCCTCGTTGATTATCCCTTACATATTTGTGAATTCTATACTTTTACTTTAGATTTTGCGTGTATTGTTTTTTGTTGCCAGATATTGCTTCACTGTTGGAGCTATGAACATAAGCATTTAGCTACATCCCCAATAACATCTGCTTAATGTGTGTATGCAACCAATTACATTGTATTTTATTTGAAATAAAATATTTATAAAATATTCATAAATAAGATGTTCACACGGTATTGCAAGGTGATTCTCTTCAGCTAGAATGCATTTTTCCCTACATGCAAGCTTGTATTAGTGAATGATACACCAGACACTTGTTGCTATAGATCAAATCAGCAACGACATGATTCAATACTCTTCTCTTTTCTTCTCTTTTGTTAGTAAGATTCTGAAAATTGTTCTTGATCCTTTCCAGCTTTTCATCAACAACACATCATACATTTAAATAATTTGTGATATTTTTAAACGTATTGCATTTCCTGACATAGCAAAATCTTGAATATATATTTATATTTTTTAAGACCCATTTAGGTATGATAATTATTAGTTTTTCTATCAGAATACTGTATTTGTTGGACTGTAAGATCTGCAGCTCAAAAGCGCTTCACACAGAGGTTTGATGAAGTCACAGTACTGCCACCCAGTGCAATTCTTCATAACAGCACTTTTACAAACCTCCCCATCCTACCCTGTCAACTGAGCCAGGACAACGAATCCCTTCACAAATGTATATTACTATATATCCATTGTATCTGATGTTTGAGTAAAACAATTATAAGTCATGAAAAAGTTGGCATTTGGCACTTCCACCTACTGTAGCCCTACTAACTCCTAATTTCTCAGTGTAGACATTAGCCTCAGAACCTAGACAGTTTATTTTCCTGCCTATGAGCTGTAATGAGCTCGGCCCCCAGGGAACCACTGGAGGGGAATGTTATTACTGTCTCAAAAATGTGCAGCACCTTCTTTCTAAGTGGCATAAAAAGCAGGAAAACTACTGTCAAACAATTAAACTGAAGTGAATTCCCAAGATTGGAAAAAACAACTGGTGGGGATGGAAATGTGGGACAGAAAGGTTTACTTTAGGATGTGAGAAAGAGGAGGGGTGGAGGGGGTGGGGGATGAATGATCTGGCTTCTCACTGACTGTAAGTTATGTGAACGTTATCTGCTGCGGTAGTAAGAACTAAAAAGACCTGGGACCTTTTCCATGGAGAATGTATGGGAACCAAATGGACGACTTTGAATGATAAGGGGGGAGGAGGGAGAGGGATGAAAACGTGTATGAATTACTCTTACTCCTCTTTCCTACGTGGGAAAAGAATAGCTCAGCTGCCTGGCCAGAGGATGCAATAAGTCTGTAAATATGTCATCTCATCTCTCTTCTTTCAAATGTTTTTCCCTGAGCCCTTTTCCTACCGATTGTTACAGTAAATGCCAGTGCTTCCTTAATAGTCATGTTTTAAGAAAATTGAATAAGGGACGCCTCTTCTGACCTGACCTTTGTCCAATGTTTGCAGTTCTGGTGTTGAAGATGATTTTGACATATTTATGAACTCTCAGGAGGTTTATCACAAAACCTATCTTACTTCAAAATTGTATCAAACATTTTAGAGTTAACAAGTATCAGTCTTTCATAAAAAAATTGTCTGTGTGATTTTTCTGATGGTTGTACTTTTTGCCCCTAAAACATGTTTAACTTAACATGATACCTGCCCCCCCAAAAAGTCAGTTAAGGTTTCCATTTCACTTCCCCCTTTTTCCGAATAGCACAGCAGCCCCATCCATTGTTCCTTAGTTCCGTCAGTCAGGACAGCATCCTCACCAGTCCGGATGGCGTTGTCATCATCAAACTACAGCTCCGAGGCAGGTCGGGACCCTGAAAGCGTTGTACTTCATTGTCAGCTCTCACCTTTGTGTGTGTCTGTCTTTATGTCTTTAGGTTTTGTCATGTAACAACGTGTCAAACATGCCCTTCATGAGCCTGTCTGGGAAATGGTGTTCATCAAATGAGGTTCCCACAGGAAGTCAGGAGGTAGGGGGGAAAGAGCAGGAAGCAGCATATCAAACAGGCCCCTGGAAGGATTGTGATACAACTAGAGGAAATAATAAAAAGCCTGTCTAGTCATTTTGACATTTAACATGAATAGGCAGATCCAGGTGCATTTGCACACAGTCAGATATATTTTAATTTGTGAAATTACTGAGTTTGGCTTTAAAGGTAGAATCACACATACTGTATCCCAAGACATGAAGCAAATAAATAAAAAGTGAAGTGCTACCAAGTTAACCATACCATTGTAATAAGTGTCTATACTTGGTGCAACATGTCTTCCAAACTCTACTGGGGTCCCATGTCATACCCATCATCTCAGATCTGCTGAAGAACCCTCATTAATTTACAATAGACAACCACACAGAAGGGTAGCATAGTTTGAACTAAAATACCATATATCGTGGTCTTTTTTCCCTAAAGGGGGTTTGTTGGAACTCTCTCTCTCTCTCTCTCTCTCTCTCTCTCTCTCTCTCTCTCTCTCTCTCTCTCTCTCTCTCTCTCTCTCTCTCTCTCTCTCTCTCTCTCTCTCTCTCTCTCTCTCTCCCTGTCCTCTCTCTCTCTGTCCTCTCTCTCTCTCTCTCCCCCCCCCCCCCCCCTCTCTCTCTCATTCAAAGCCATGCATCCATGATGGCCTAACCACCACACCAGAGGCCTTTTGTGTTTCTGCACACTTTACAAAATAGCTATAAGCCTGTCATGGACCACATCAAGGTTCACTGGTCCGTCAACATTTACGGCGAGATAAAGACAGAGAGGGGAAAATTCCGGACTCTGGGGAGAATTCTGAAAAAGAAGTAAGCGAGCAAGGAGTGTTTGCGAAAGAGTTCTTATGTGTGTTTTCTGCCGTGCCAAGTGGAAGTTGAACAGAAAATACTTAGAGCATGCAAAAGGAAAGCAGTGTGGAGTACATTAGACCCCCGTGACATGATGAATCGGAGCCTTGACAAACACAATTGGATACTGCATCCCCTGAGTTCAAATAGAGCAGCGTTTTGCGCTTTTTTCCTTAGTTGGGGAGCAATATCACAAGCTCAGTTGGCTCAGATGTGTTGAAACAATACACGCTTTGGAGATTCAGTTGAAGATCTGGGATTTCTATCTGTTCTTCCATCTCCCAACACTGACAACACCCCAAACTAATAAACAACATGGGATTCAGTAACATGCAATTGCTTTCTTTGAAATCGTACTGTATGGGTGTAAGAAGAATACTGCAGTGGAATTATTATAAACTAAAGACCCTAATGAGCATCCACCTACGCTACTCCTAATATGTTAATTTTGTCACAGATTACAAAGTGTGCTTCATTACTATGTGTTACACTTTGGTGAAGTTTTATCATGACATTGACCTCCATAATTTCTACAGGGGAATTGCTCCTTATTTGTCTATAGTTGCTTTTGAGCTGTACATCTTTGCTCAGTATTACATTATAATTCATATATTAATGAAGGATACCTATACCTACCATTTGAATCCATAGAGAAACAGTCACACGTCATTAAGCATAAGTGGATTCATATAATAATTATTCTAGCTACATTATCTATGTTAGTTGGCAAGTGAAGTACAGAACATATGATCTAAGTCGTCTTCCCATCATATTCTGGTTTCCACATATGTGTCACCTGTCCTAGCAATTATAGCTGTCCTCTGACCAGAACATGTGACTTGACTGGGGAAGACGAAAAGGCATCTATCACTGTAGTGTCCGCTGCCGTTGTGTCATGGTCACTCTCAGGGTAATGGAAGTGACATGAGTGGAGACCGGTCGGTCCGTGTCTCTCAGGGAGAGATCATACAGCAGATATATTACAGAGAAGGATCAGTAAGTGTATTCTGCTTGTAATCAATTCACTTAGAATGGTATCTTTGAATGTATGTGAATATTTGAAGTACCTTGAATAACTAATGAGCGATTGCAATTTGGAGCTAACTTTATTGAGTTTGGGATTTATGTATCTACATTTTAAAATTAGTTTAATGTTTAAGTTACATTTTCACATGTATTTATCATCCATAAATGTGCTTTGTTTTTTTAAGTCAAAAGTTCAACTAACATGAGATGTAAGTGTTTAAATGTGAAAGTGTTACTTTTATAACATAATTCACACAGTGTTGTGGCGTCGGTTACTGTACCCAAGCAGGGATAAAATGACTTACTGTAGGGAGAATGTGAACACTGTGTGAACAGCATAAACAGTTTAACCTATGAGGAATAGTTATGGAATGTGATGGAATACCTGGGTTGGGTTTCAGATGCAGCAGGTGTTCTCATCTTTTCACCATGTAGGGGTTTGACCACCTGTTCTCTCCTTGCTAGTTATTCCAGTGGGTGGACTCATAGCTTCCCCCAGGCCAGGAAACAATGGCAAATCTGCTTGAGGATGAGGAAAATACGCTTTGTGTGTGTGTGTGTGCGTGTGTGTGTGTGTGTCTCTCTGTGTTCTCCCTCTCTGTGTGAACTGCGTACATGGTTTTCCATGTTGTTGTCAGCCATACACTTGTCAATGTATTTGTTCAGGCAACTCAACTGCGCCATCCCAGTGAGAGCTGTGCACCGCTGCCTTTTTCCCTTTTAAAAAGGATGCGGTGCTTGCTTGAATGGTTGCTATGTCCAAGGCCAGTGCCTTAATCCTGCCCTGCTCTTCCTCTAAGCAGGGTGTTAACTTAATCCCCCTCATTTAGGCAGCTGCACTGCTGGGGAACTGAGAGAAAAAAAGTTATAATTCTGTGACTGACACGTTCAGCTGTTGTGACACCCCCTCTGATTCTGCTTTACACCGTCTTAAGATACAACTCGACCTCTGTGTACTTCCCTGACCTCCTTGGGGATATTTAAAGTATACAGTGCTGTACATATATACTGTTGGCCTACTGTTCATACGCATACGCTATTCTTACAATCTAATGTATGCGTATATGTATAATCCATAAATAAATAAATATTATCGAAAACTAGAAGGACCTTTGCACTTCTTGAAAATACATCTTCTCCTCCCTTTGCCGATATTTCTTAATTCCTTTCTTTTTTATTTGGGGAGTTGGTGTATTGTTTTGTATTGTTAGATATTACTGCACTGGTGGAGCTAGAAGCATTTTGCTGCCCTGCGATAACATCTGCAAAATATGGGTATGCGACCAATAACATTTAATTTGATTGGATTTAATGATGCTTAATCATCGCAGAAACATAACAATTTACAATCTCTATGAACATCTGAGCTGCTGTAGCTACTCCCTTACAGAAAAAAACACATGATTTCACATGAAATTTCACATGTGAAATCATATGAAAACATGTGTTTTTGAAACACTTCACGTGATCACGTTTTCACATGTGTAGTTTCATGTTATTACATGTTACTTTACATGTTGTCTGTCACCTGTTATCACATTAACTTCACATGTGTTCACATGTGAAATACATGGGGTTTTTCCACAAGGGCTTATCTGTGAAATTCTCAAACATAACAAATGTTTCGAGGGCATCACACATCACAGCCAGTCCAGTGAAAGTAACCTAGCCTACTGTATCATCTCATCCAATCTGCCTTCTCTAGCATATAAACATTGGTAATAGGTCTCAATTAGACCAAGAGGAAAGATAACATAATATGGCTGACACAGGCCTCTGCAATGTTGTCAAGAGGAGGGTCAAAATCTGAAGACAAATAAAGGCAAATTACTCCCAGTGTGCCTCTTCACTGTCACCCTGCTTGTTACCTTGAGCACTAAAAGGTATTTATCTGATTCGCCCTCTGGGTTCTCTCTCTGAGCCGTTTAACTAGGACCCCGTAGCTAGCTTCTACAGGCCCTAATTGCAGAGCGACTCTCTGGAGCTCACTTGGCAGAGTGCAGGTGCGTCATCCAAGAAAAATAATTGAACAAACAATTATAATGTGGATTCCCACACCATCCTGTACGCCACAGTCTCTGGCTCTCTAGTTGGAGACAGGATGGCTGGAGGCCATTGCGGGTTGTCAGAGGGCTGCGTATTGACTATTTCGCTTTGCCAATCCAAAGTATACCACGTCTTCCTACGCCTTCGCTGTAGGAGTGAGGGAAGCGTTGAAATTGCAAAGATCTATGGTCGAGCGGTGTATACTCTGGCAGCTAGCGCACTCAGAATACCATCCTACACCCTGGGAAAGAATGACTGTCCCTGCAACTATGTGAGGCATTCCTCCCTTTCCCTTTTTTTCTGCATTTGGAAAAACAATGAGAAGTTCCTGTCTAGTGCACCTCAAACGTAGCAATCAGCGTCCCTGCGATGTTGACAAGGCAAACTCAGGAGTGGAAGAACAGAAAGAGGACCACCTTAAACTCACAGCGGGTGTCAACTTTTGACAACATCAACATCCGCTGGACCTCAGTGTCTGCCACGTCTGCGGAAAGATCCCTGTACCCAAACAGATGGATGAAACCGAATCGGCCTGTCAGAAAAGCTGTCAATCCTCAGGTCATTGTTATTTGTGGAGCCAGAACTACCCCATTGTTCAACTGGCTCAGATCAAATAAGAGAGGAAAAAACTGTAGTATTATATGGAACAAGTCAATCGTTTGTCCCCACTGTAATCATTCAATGTCTACAAAGCTCTCTGGTTGGTATGTGAGTAATACGGGAAGCTGATTGAAAATAATTATTTGGATGAACATGATATATTATGTCATGATGAAGAGAAATCAAATCAAATGTTTTTCGTCACATGGTTTGTAAACAACAGGTGTAGACTGTCAGTGAAATGTTTACTCATGGGCCCTTCCCAACAATGCAGAGAGAAAGAAAATAGAGAAATAATAGAAAAGTACTGTGAAATTTGTGTAGGCAGTCTTGTGATCCAATGAAAACTATGCCAGTTTTGCCTGTTTCCATTTGTACATTTCCTATACTGCAGTATCACGCCAACATAAGACATGAACAGACTTAAAATAATATGGGTCATGATAATAAAACATACAAATATACATATCGCCAGACATACAGTACAGTAAACAGTACTGAAATACAACAGAGGGGGGTAGAGCATTACTCTTATAGTTTCTCAACCAGTGGAGGCTGCTGAGGGACGGCTTATAATAATGGCTGCAATGGAGTAAATGGAATGGCATCAAACCATGTGTTTGATGTATTTGATACCATTCCACCTATTCCGCTCCAGCCATTACCACGAGCCCATCCTCCGCAATTAAGGTGCCACCAACCTCCTGTGTTCTCAACCCTCTGTACCAAATCTTTCACACAGTTAATTTGATTTTTACACCGTCTATCTCCAAGGACTTGTTCTCTTCCCAAAGTTGTTGTTAGTTATCCCCCCTCCTTCTCTTTCCCCTCCTTCTCTCGTTTCTTCCTGAACGTGTAGACATTGGCATCGGTTATGTAACAACAGATGGAAGCTGAAATTAACACATCTTGTCTTCTTGTTATTCTCCGGTCTTTTTATTTTCAATGCTGCCTGTGAGTGTGAGAGGCGGGAAGGCCAGGGAAGGTGTGTGTGTGTGTGTGTTTGTGTGTGGCCAGTATCACCTGTCAGGAGTGGTAGTAGCAGTAATATTATGTGCCTAATTAGCTAGCACACAAGGAATTTGGTCACACGAAGGAACGAACGAAGGAACGAACAAAGGAACGCAGAGGATCTGTGGGAAAGGAAAGAGTGTAATTAGACATTGTTGGCATGCACTGTACACTCACTGACTACGCCATATCTTGTTTCTTTAAGAGAGAGAGAGAGAGAGAGAGAGAGAGAGAGAGAGAGGGAGAGAGAGAGAGAGAGAGAGAGAGAGAGAGAGAGAGAGAGAGAGAGAGAGAGAGAGAGAGAGAGAGAGAGAGAGAGAGAGAGAGAGAGAGAGAGAGAGAGAGAGAGAGAGAGAGAGAGAGAGAGGAGAAGTCCCTCTTACACACTATGTGTGACCTGTCAGATTTTCTCCCTGAAAAAAGGGAGGCATGTTTTGACAAAAGCTGCATAATGTATGTTTATTTTTTAAAAAAGATTTATACGATGCATACTGTATATTGTATAGTGTACATTTGCAAGATTTACAGACTCCCAACTCCCTGAAATACAAACACACACACACTCCCCCCCCCCCCCCCCCCCCCCCCCCCCCCCCCCCCCCCCCCCCACACACACACTACTGGGACAGCCCTGGCCCTGTGTTTTCACCCAGCCGTCGATATCCTTCCCTGCACAACATGGGAAGCCATTAAAGAGGAGCATCGGGATAAGTGCAGAGACAACAGGCTACAGCCCAGAGCCCAAGGTTTTCCGTCCCACCGCAGTCCACTGAGCAGCCTCCCAACACACTCCGAACGAGGCTGCCAGTCTGCCACACGCTGCACGGCTCAGCAGGGTGCCTTGCATAGGTTTGACGTAAAACCCCTGTTTAAAATGCCACTCTTCTTGTGTGGATCTGACCTTGTCATTGAATTTCAGCGCAACACAGATTTTCTGACAAATTCTGAGATAAAAAGATTCAGAAAAAGATGTTGGGGTAAAATGGTGGGGTGTGGGCTCCGAATTCAGACTGCTGTAAATAGGGTGTTATACCTTTAACTGTGTCAGGGACTTAACATGTTGTAGTCTTGACTCTTCAGTGGAATTTGTTAGGCATTGATTGCTCATTAAAATCACATCAAAGTGTTGATATACGGGGAGTATTCAGAGAAACAGACATGGAATTAAAATAATTTCAAGATGATTATGTCAAGGTTTATATCATTTCTCTGTAACTCCTACTGATAATGTCCACTGGGTCTTTGTCATGGGAAAACTAATATCATTTATTAATCAAACCGGCTGCCACAGCTTCACAGTTTGATAGGGGCAGGGGGAGTTGAAAAGAGTTGGACTTCTAAGACTGTCAAGGGGACGTACATTGCATAAGAAATATACATGACCTTACTTTAGACTATCCCGAATCAAAAAGATAATGATAGCACTTTTGCACACAACACTAAAAGGGAACAAATGTGTCTTTCATATTTTCCATGAATACAAAATTCCTGCCCCAAAAAACATGAAAAACATCAAATGAATAAAACAAAAGAAGGGAAAATGATAAAGGGCCACTGTCATGCACTGTCTTTGTAACGAGTAAGTAGGAAATATGTGTGATGTCAAAAGCCTTTCCATTTTATCTGCCGGGTACAGCAGCGATTGTAGTGTTTCCACCAAGTCCCCACTTCAATAATTGAAGAGAGTTTGGACATCACCTGCTGAGTGCCCAAATCACTGCTCTACTTTGAACAAACTGCTGTGACATTACAGCATTAGGCATGGCAGCGTCGCAATCTTAGAAATATAGATAGAGAAACAAGAGAAAGGAGATGGATCCATCTGAGCCGAGGAGAGAGAAAGCGGAGTGCCTCGGGCTGGAAAGTAATGAGCAGATTTCCATGGAGGGTTTTAGAGACCCACTTGTTAAAAAATTGTTTCTTGTCTTAATAAATCCTAAAAGTGTAATTTACTTCCAAAAGAGAAACAACAAAGGCACTCATGACATTCCTGTCTGTGAAAAAAGAAACACTTGTAAGGGTTGATATGCCTCGTGCTTTTCAGACGGTGGAGGGCTTGTCGGTTTCTTCTTTTCTCAGGTGGCCACGGAGCCCCTCAGATCTCCCACCGATCCCTGATTCACACAGTCACAACGTCATTGAAATTCTTCCGACGGTTTACTGAAATTAGAGAGCCTTCCAAATCAATTAGGACATCAATGGAGCTGAAGTTTCCTGTGTTGAATACATATGGTATTGTATAAAATAACACTTATTCTGTGTAATAAACAGTGGTCTTTCAGAGTTGGAAACCTTGTCAGTTTGATACTAGAACACACAAACTACTGTTTTCAACTATACCCAAGGTATTGGACAGGAAATGCAGTACATTCTATATTAAAAAGGTCTCTATTTTCTAAGTTATATTTTATTTATTCAGAGAGCATTAACAAATTGGCAAAGGTTTAAGACATCTGAACATACGCATTGTGCAAGTATAATTATATATTCCAAGTAATTCCTTGTTGAAGGTACATTAACACCAGAAATCCTGCTAGGTCTCCTATTAAGTTGAATGTTATTTCACTGTTTATCTCAGCTAGTGCCTAAGGGTTCTACAGCTCTGCCATCTTTTTAGTTCCACTATTAGGACAAAATTAAGACTTGTTTTGCCTGCTGCTAGAGTGTTTGCAATATCCAAAACAGCTTTAAATACAGGAGAAAGAAAGCATTGTAATGGAGAAACAGCCCAAACACCAAAGATGGTTTGAAATATAATACAACTCTTTGAAATAAACCACATTCTCTAATGTACTGCCATATCGAGACAGCAGTCCCCACTTTGCTGTACTCACACAATACTGATCTATGGCAGTTTTCCTCTAAGTTGTCTATGTTGTTAGATAGAATCATAAATTAATCTATTTTCCCCCATCTCAGTTTCATTTTGATGTTATTTAAACATCGTCGTGGATGCGGTGGTTCTAGTTTGTGTGCTATTCCTCTGCTTGCCAGATCCCCAGGCCGTGCTGTCTGTGTTTGTCTTTCCATTCAGGGATTGTTGTTGCTCTTAGAGGCGAAGAGACAGAAGTGGGGAAAGAGACTAGCCAGGGAACCCTAGAGCCAGGACCCTTCCTGAACTGAACCCCGGGTCAGTCTACACCTTAGGTAAAGCAGTTCCACTCCTTTCTCCTCCAGGGTGAAGGCTGGCTGGTGGAGCAGGAGTAGGCAGGAGGAGGGGAGGCAAGAGAGGAGTCAGGATGAGAGGCTGGAGAGGAGGCAGGAGGGGATGCAGGGGCGGCTTCCCCCGTGTCTTGTGTAATCAACATTTAGAGAAGAGCTGGAGGCAGGACTTGTATTCCCCGCTGAGTGACAGGCAGCGATCAGAGCGAAGATAAAGCTCTACTCTCCATCCCAGCATTCCAAGGGTCAATATAGCCTCCCTGGAATTACTATTTTTGCTAATGAAATAACTCATAACTCAGAGAGCCCAAAAATTTGAAGGAACTTTATATCCTCTTTACATTAAACAAATTGAAATATATGATGACAAATTAAACAATTTACAGGATTGTAATTGTTTCTTGTTTATGTTTCTTGCTCCTCTCAATCTCAGTAGAAACGATACTATTTGTTCAGTCAAGATATTGTCATAAATAGTAAATGGATGTTCCATCGGAAATGCAAGAAGCTTAAAAAAACAGGGTGATGATACACACAACAGTGTAAAACCCCATAATGATCCACCTGACTAATTAACTGTGTATGTGACCATAACAAATAACTACAGGCAACCTGTGAGCCCCTCAAAAGGCTGTTCCCCCAGGAACAGGAGACCTTTTCATTGTTCACAGAGGAAATAATCAATAATTTCCATAATTTTTAGCTTATAAACAGAATGAACCAGCAGAGGAAACAAAGCCGTGGCCTGGGCAGCGCCAGCTACTGCCTCGATCAGCCCCACCGGCTCAGCCTCTGAGGCTGCTGCCTGCTCCTGAGAAACACAACACCACCCAGCCATCTAAAAACAGCCTCTGCAGCTGGTGGCACAAATGCAGCTTTCAGGCAGCATTCAGAGGTCTCAGTCTGCGCAGTTTACCGCGCTAAATGTATGGAATCAGCCACTTGCTAAAAACTACAATTACAGGTGATATACAGATTGAAATCACAGGGCTGTTTTTTTGTTGAACAAAATTGTCCTAATGATCGGTTTGGCGGTTCAGCAATGGGAGGGGATAGGGAGGGAAGAGAGGGGGAGGGAGGATGGGAGGGTTGCGTCTCTCTTTTCTCTTTGCCCATGATGGGAATAGCTGAAACAGCTGCACCTGCTGATGCGCCGTGCTCTGCCACACTTAATGATATCGGATGATATCATTAGGCAAAGTGTTCACAAACAGATGTTGAGCCGCTGCCTAAATAGTGTCAGCTGAGCCCGCGCATCCCGGAACAGTATTATTTATATAGAACATTTAAGTTTGTTATGTTAATAACCCTGCTATTAGCACGCGGGGTGTTGTGGTAGGAATATAAATGCCACCAATAGGGCCATGCCAGGAATCACAGAATGCTGAATTAAATACATCTTAGGAGCTCTCGGGGTGGCGGATGACTAGAGTGAATAGCATGTAGGGCTATGTTTAGGTCTATTGTTTGCCTTTTCTCCTCAACACCTAACACCTTATTTGAGAAAACATCTGAGGAAGCAAAGGAAGGTTTGCGTGTGTGTGTTAGTCTGGCGGTGTGTTCTAGAAGTTGAGAAGTTGATGTGTTTGACCTGTGAGAGTCTGCAACGTGGTCTCAGAGCATTTCGTATTATTCTGTACGTAAATCCGTAACACTCCATTTAGTATGATATGTTACGTTTCGTATGGTATGTATTAAATCATCATCCATTTCGCATGATACAGTATGTTACTAATTACAATTAATATGATATGTTACGAATTGCAATTCCTACAACATGCAATTTGTACAATATGTTACAAATTTGCAAAACTTATGACGTGTTACGAATTCCAATTTGTTGTGTCTAAAGTCAGCTAGGTGGTTAGGTGGCTAATGCTTATGTTAGCAAGCTCTAGGAGTTAGGGTTGGGGTTAAGGTTAGGGTTAAGGTTAGTAGTTAGGTTAAAGGGATAAGGTTAGGGTTAGAGGAAGGATAAACTAAAAGGGTTAATGTTAGAGTTAGGGGAAGGGTTAGCTAAAAGGTTTAAGGTTAAGGTAAGGATTAGGGGAAGGGTTAGCTAACATGCTAAGTAGTTGCAAAGTAGCTAAAAATAAGTAAGTAGTTGCAAAGTTGCTAATTAGCTAAAATGCTAAAGTTATCCGTGATGAGATTCAAACACGCAACCTTTGGGTTGCTAGACGTTTGCATTATTAAACCCATCCATCCATCCACCCACAACCAACCCCGACCCCGACCAACCAACCAACCAACCTCCTTTTGTTTTTGCCTTAAGTAACCTTCTATTTTATGTAACCATACCAGACGTAACATATCATACTAATTTGAGTGCCCCAGATTTACATTTACTATGTTATATCTAGTCTATGAGACCAGTCTAGTGAGAGTTGTTTGGCTGACTAGTGGTCAGAGTGGCACTCTGCAGGTAACTCAACATGCTGTGACCTTTTGAGGTTCAAATATACAGTTCTTTGAAAAAGTATCCAGACCCCTTGGATTTCTTCACATTGTATTGTGTTACAAAGTGGGATTAAAATTGATGTAAATGGGATTTTTTTTCTCGCAACAATCTATGCACAATACTCTGAAATGTCAAAATGGAAGAAAAAGTATATCAATGTATTTTTTTAAAGATAAATACAACATTCATAACTAAAATACAATCGTTGCATAGGTATTCAGCTAAGTACAGGCAAAGTGACTGGGAGAGGAATTCACCTTTCATCAGGACAATAACCTACAACACAAGGCCAAATCTACGCTGGAGTTACTTACCAAGAAGACTGAATGTTCCAGAGTGTCAATGTTACAGTTTTGTCTTAAATCTGCTTGAAAATCTATGGCAAATTTTTATAATTTTGAAAAGAATAATGGGCAAATATTGCACAATTCAGGTGTGCAAGGTCTTATAGACTTACCCAAGAAGACTCACAGCAGTAATCGATGCCAAAGGTGTTTCTAACGTATTGAATCAGGGAGCTGAATACTTTTGCAACAACTATATTTTAGTTATGTAATTTCTATTAATCTTTAAAAAAATTATTTGATATTTTGTGTAGATTGTTGACAAATATACAATTAAATACATTTGAATCCCACTTTGTAGCACAATAAAATGTGTAGAAATTCAAGGGGTCTGAATACTTTTCAAGGCACTGTGTGATGTGGTGAAGTGAGTAAATTGATGCTGGCTTCTTGATGGACCTGCACCTGCAAAAATCTACACAATGCATTGAGAATGAAAGAAAGCAAGTCATAATAAGCTTTTTTTACATTAAACTACATTACACTAGAGATTTGTGTTGACTTTCCCATTGCTGACAACTGGAATGTATAGGCCTACATTACCTTAGACAGCAAATAAAGTCATGAGCATGAATACTAATAGTTGTTATTGAAATAATATAACCCCACATCAACGGCCCTATTGGAATGAACATGAGTTGGAGAGCAACACCTCCGGCAGGCAGGGGTCGGGGTAAATAAGATAAAGCCTGATTGCCTGCATGTTAAAATACTCTTAAAACACGTGTTAACAGATTTATGTAAAGGTTAGGAGCCATGCACCATTCTCCTCACGCTGTTGCCATTCTATCCCCCTGAAAGGCACACAAGACAGGCACCCATTTCCACGCTAGCTATTATGCTCATTTGTCCTGTCAGGCCTGACAGCCTGTTTGACTCTTCCCCAGATACGGCCATTAGGTACCGCTCTGTCATCTGACAGGAGGCATTCTGCTGCTCCTAAAAACCTCTAATTATTTCCTTCGCCAGAGACAAGCGGGCGCTGCGAAGGTAATTTTTAACCTTTCACGTGCACCTGGGGAACGCTCCTCCTGGGAGCCAAGGTGCCTGTGTGGCATTCAGTCATCAAAACATGACCTTTAATGGCCGCGCGGAGAGCAGTTGGCACCGGGTGCCATGCGCTGGGTAATGCTAATGTTGATGGCTAATTTATGCATCAGACGTCCCGACTCTCACCGCCTGAGCCGGAGCCCGCCTGACGCATCTGTGGTCGGTAAGTTTAGATGGTGGTCTTGGTGGTGACTTGTTGTACGGCGGTTAGATTGAGCAATGTGGAGAAATGGGAATAAGGGAAGGGGGAAAGGGAGGGGATCCATGGATCTGCCCCAGAGCAGCAATCTAGAGGTTAAAGGCATTTTGGGGAGGGGGATGATTTTGACTGGCACAAGCTTGGGAGCCGGCGGAGGGGGAATTGAGGGGGCTAATTATGTTGCAGGGAATACATTTGGCGTGACCACTGAGCCTTTTTAGAATTTGTTGAGCGCACATCTGACTAACGTGCCTGACCTTTACTTGTTCAGCACAAATTGCAGGAGACTAGAGAGGATGCAAGATGGATGCAGATTCCATGACCTAATTGCCCTTTATTCTCAGCAGGGTGGATAGGATGGGATGGAGGCAATACCTTGTTGAATGTGTCAAAGTAGAAGTGGTATTTTGTTCTTACGTCAAAATATTTATGACGAACAATTGTCGTCCTCCCTCGAATACGTCCCATATTTTTCTTATGGGCTATAACACCTGACAATCAAGTTGAATAGATACAATGTCTCTATACTGTGTATACTTCATAGATACACAACTCTAGGAAAGGCCTGTGTAATACGTCTGCTCTCCCCGTTCCCAGCTACAGTACATCTCCATGCTGCAGCATCTTGTGCCATATTTCAGGTCATGGCCATTAGGCTCTTCAAAGAGCTCCCTGCCTGTCATTCATACCACTAGGTTGGTTTCCTTGACAGCAACAATGCCCAGCGCATGTTATTACATGCAACCGCTATAACATATGCGACTTCGCCAGCTGGTGCACACATGCAGACAGGAGAAGAGGCCAAAGGGGAGAGGACAAAGGTAGCAGAGTACTGTAACATGCACTGTATGTATAAATATAAGAATATAGGAAACATATTAGAAGTAGCATTTATATTATGTAGAGTAGTATGATAAATAGTATGATAAATGTCCAAAAGTGACCCTTATCTTGAGAACAACTACTTGTGCCATGATAGCAGCAGGTAAACTAGTTCACGCTCTGATTATCAGATGAAGATGGGAGATATTGTGAAGGCATATGGAGCACAATCAGGTTGATTATGTATGATGGCGGTAAGGGTTGCAAACAAGGCGTTGCCTTAGGCTTCACTGTAGATTGCCAGCTATCTGTCCAAACTGTTAGTCACATAATACAATTGGTATTGATATATATGATACTGTTTATAAACATAAGGAAATCATAATTTGTCATTTTTATAAAAGTGCTCCAATTGCAATAACGCGTTAAAATGAGTTGAAGATTATTGTTATCGTAAATGTATATGCAAAACCATACAATAAATGAGAAAACAAAACATCAAATCACAATAACACGATCATCCAATCAAGTGCAGCAAATGATGGCATTATCTTGTTTGAAAACCTACATATAAATGAATATTGAGCAATTTTTTATAATGTCTTCAAATACTTACATACATATGTAATATCAAAATATGTTGCCAGACAAATCTATGTTTTCAGTTCATTTACGCTTTCTATCATATTGCTTGAAAGACACTGATGAGCACTGTGTCAGACGCACTGTAATATTGTGTCATTTATTTTTCATGCAAAACATTGTTTTCCCTGTTCATATTTTCCCTGTTAATTTTTTCAATGTTTCAACTTCCCCAAGCTCATGAAAAGGTCAATGTAAAGTGTTTCCTGAACCCCTTCCAGCTAAATAATGTAATAAATATAAGTAATAAGTAAGCATGAAGCAAGATAGATTAAGCATATAGCCTTAGATTTATACCGGCATTAATGATTTAGTATCCTATTCCTAATCCCTTGTTCAACCCAGCGTCACCATTAAACTTCAAAATTACACATTCTATCACTACCACCCTCCTCACCTGAGTATTGGATTACTGAAATAAAGAATGAATAATTAATGACGAGAAATAGGTTCCTGGCAACTGCAATGGCTGCATTTTAATAATGAGCATTATGTTTCTTGTTTTCCCCCCCTCCACTCCCCTCCTTCCCTCCTTCACTCCGTCCTCCCCTTTGGTCGACTGGTGTTTGAGCCTCTCATATGTCTAACAGGGGAGATGACCGCAGGAGCCACAAGGCAGGTATCATTTTCTTATATCCTGGAACGAAGTGAGAGAGTGACTGAACTGAACACTCCTCGCAGACAGCAGCTGGAAGGACAGAGAGAGACCTGCCTGTTTCTTTTTTTCTTTCTCTCTCTCTTTTTTAATAAGCCTGTCGTTAAATAAATTAGAATATCCACCCAGGGGTGATAAGACGACCACAAACCCTCTGTCATCTGTTTCCGAGCACTGCCAGCCAAGTAGAGCCAGGGCCTAGCTACATCTCTCTTCTCTGTGGCCTAGCTCTTCCTCTCTCTCTCTCGCTCTCTCTCTTGCTCTCTCTCTCTTGCTCTCTCTCTCTCGCTCTCTCTCTCGCTCTCTCTCTCGCTCTCTCTCGCTCGCTCTCTCTCTCTCTCTCTCTTGCTCTCTCTCTTGCTCTCTCTCTCTTGCTCTCTCTCTCTTGCTCTCTCTCTCTCGCTCTCTCTCTCGCTCTCTCTCTCGCTCTCTCTCGCTCGCTCTCTCTCTCTCTCTCTCTCTTGCTCTCTCTCTCGCTCTCTCTCTCTCGCACTCTCACTCTCTCTCTCGCTCTCTCTCTCTCTCTCTCTCTCTCTCTCTCTCTCTCTCTCTCTCTCTCTCTCTCTCTCTCTCTCTCTCTCTCTCTCCTCTCTCTCTCTCTCTCTCTCTCTCTCTCTCTCTCTCTCTCTCTCTCTCTCTCTCTCTCTCTCTCTCTCTCTCTCTCTCTCTCGCTCTCTCTCCTCTCTCTCTCTCTCTCTCTCTCTCTCTCTCTCGCTCTCTCTCTCTCTCTCTCTCTCTCTCTCTCTCTCTCCTCTCTCTCTCTCTCTCTCTCTCTCTCTCTCTCTCTCTCTCTCTCTCTCTCTCTCTCTCTCTCTCTCTCTCTCTCTTCTCTCTCTCTCTCTCTCTCTCTCTCTCTCTCGCTCTCGCTGTCTGTTTCTCCTCTCTCTTTGGCCTAGCTCTCTGTCTGAGGTTAGAATAGAGAGACAATGATAATATGCTCCACCTCAGGTCTGTATCATACCGTCCTCAACATGCAGTATACATATACATTATGCATAAACATACACAGTCCACATATTCATATTTAGTTAATGTGCTGAGAGAATAAATAAAGAAGAAGATGAAGGATAAAGGCAGAGGGGGAAAAAAACAAACTTTGTTACATATGGACTGCTTCTTACAAGTAATCAGCAGAATGATGGTGATTGGCTGCAGGCGCCAGGCAGCCAGGTTGGCCGGGGCTGGGAGTTAGCACTGTGCCCAGGTCTTTGCTGCAGGCAGGCTGGAGCTCGATCAGCAGCCCAGGTTGGCCCTGACTCTGCTGGGGAGCAGATGGCTAGCCAAAGCTTGTAGTCACACTTACCTTCCCCACTAAATCCCTAATCCCTCAGTGGACGCTCCTCCAAGGCAGGTTTTGGAGTCAGAAATAGGGGTTACAATCTGGACGAGGGTGCCGACTGCCAAAATACTCACAACACAGAAATGCAAATTAACTTATTTGTGTTGTCTGCCAGCCAAAGGCACTGGGCTTCTTTAGCGAGTAATTAAGATAACTTGAAAAATATTTGTAAAAGATCAATAATTTTGGAAATTGACAAATAACAATGATAAAGAATAGAACAGAAAGGGTGTCCTGCTCCGCTCCTGTATTTTGCATCTGTGGTCCGCCCTGATTGTGTTTATCCACAGATGTTTATATTAGTGGCTAGTCCCTTGGGTCCAGGCCAGGGCCAGTTGATGTCATCCTCTCTGAAGCATTTGATTACTTTCAATAACTATCTGTCATCATGCCTGTTGAATGGGACTGGTTGACTCAACACAGAGGTAGCCGTTGGATATTGTACACACCGTACACAACATAGGTTTGGTGCAGATATTGTTCCTTTAAAGCAAACAGCTTGAAGCTGTATAGAGCGACCCAAATCAACAACTGTTCAGAGGAGGCCCAGGAACCTGGCTGACACTGCTCAGCTGTGCGAGTTGGCTGGAGCTAGCATCCAACAGACACTGTTATTAGCCCAGTGTTAGCATCTAAATGGTGTGCAGATGTTAATGTGCTGTTTTAGATACAACATCTAGATAAAGAGGCAGCGATAAACACCATTTCACATCAGATAGCAAATGAATAAGAATTACGATAAGTGGTAAAAAACGTTTGCATCGATAAAATTATAGCACAAATGATACCAACGTCAATATTTAAATAAATTGTTCATAAATACTTATGGGGACAATTTGTGCAATTTGTTTATTAAATAGTTAAAACACAGTAAGAAATACAATCGGGGCATTCAGGCATTTCAAATATATAAACATTTTGAGCAACATGATACTCTACAGACATAATACTACATATTTTTAAGTGAAAATGACACATTGGGAAATATCAGAAACAGTATTTGTGGTCTTTTACATTTCCCCCCTCATAAACAGTATGAGCGGTATCTGAATCATCCTTCCTTGTGCCTACTGTTCTGTAGTAACGGTTGAGGGCCTCTGAAAGGCTTGGGGCCTAGTGAAGCAGAGACAACAACCACCCTGGTTCAGGAGCAGATGTCCTGCACGGCCAGTCTCAGATGGTCACAGTCAGAGTCTGGGGAAAGGTCAGCCTCATACAGTGGGTTAAACTGGGCCATCATTACTTTTGCTTCAGGTCTTTCGGGCAGATAGTTTTTCAGATCATCGACAGGATTATATTTTAATTAAAGGTTAGTCTATGGTACACTGTCGCCATTGAATCACACAATGCTATACAACTATAGAAGTGCATGGTGGATTGCATCTGTGAATTGAACATGGGATATCAACAGTTATATGTCGAAAACAAAATCAGTTATCAGCCCAAGAGAAATGGTCAAATCTGTGACAATATGATCAAAGTTAAAGAGTTATGGCATTGACTTAAGTTAAATAAATACTAACATGTGCACTGAAAGAACCATTACGCAAGCTATGCATCACATCACATTTATAGGACTTGAATAACATCATACTGTAGGTTCTGAACCACAACCCAACCTAAGTTAGTCAATGCATGGCATGTTTCGGACATGAATAACATTAAGGATCCGTACTTAGCACAGACTTAAAATTCATCAGGGTGATCTGATAATCAGATCTGGCATTTCACCTGTGGGTATTTGGATTGATTGAGATGCACCAGAGTGGTCGTGTGTGTGAGGTTGTGTGAGAGGCAAAGAGTTGGCTAATTGGCCCTAGAGTGCAGCTAATTCTTACCGAGGCTCTATGAGATCTACATTTTAAAATAGCATAAATCCATTAATGGAACGGTAATGTGTTTCTCATTTTCATAGAGGGGTTGGGGTAGACCAATGTGGAAAATCAGATATCGCCACCTTCAACTCCGACAGCGAATAGTCCGAGTTACATGTCTAGAAGCATAGCATGTTTAGCTATCCATCAATGAAATATGTGGCACTGACTAGCATGAGCTGCCTTAACCCAACAGCTATAACTTTCTATTCCCTTTGAACAACCAGGTAACATGACAGCTTCACTATATGTCAAGAGTGCACTGGTATCAGTAACAGCTTTGGTCCTGTGTATCTCCTGGAACATTCACACACACACACCACTTAAGGTAAAACAAGGTGCAACCCCCTCTGTTTATTTTCTTATATAGCCATCTCTTAAAAGATGAATGAGCAGGCGGACTATACATCATGTTCACTGACATGTTACATTAACATTTATAAAGAACTTCATCAAAAAGCACTTTCTCCTTTCCTGGTGCACGGTAGACAGATTTGTTCTGACATCAGCCGCAGCTACATGGCTGGTTGCGGTCTCAGATTAATGCGGTAGGGACGGGGGGGACGAAGGACTCCAGCATTCCGGCAGCAGCGATTCCTTTTAGACTTTAGCTTATGAAATAATACCTGTCATTTGCCGTCGCTGATCCCAGAAAAGGGGGCAGGTTTCCGAGGTCATCCTGCCATCTGTCAGCGCAGCAGCAGCATGCTGTGTTCCTCCATCCCTCCCTCCTCCATCCCTCCACATTAGCACGTGATAGGTTGTAACAGCACTCTCAGAGAGGGCCTCGGCCCCCAATGTCCCCCATCCGGCCCCATCTCCCAGTGGGACTAGACACAGCAGTAGTCAGGGGGAGGGCCGACACCACCTGGGAGTCACAGATATGATTACTGGCTAAACGATAGAGACAAAGGGCATAATCTCTACATTCATATGGGTTTTATGATTCCCCTGGTTATCAGATGACTAGAGAGAGAAGAGAGAGAGGCCTATGGTCACTATCAGCATCACATGGCATTTGAAATAGTAGATTATTGTAGTTTTGATGAGAGAACATACTGTTCTATAATGCCTTCTGTGTTGGGCTTATGCCAGGTGAATGGCAGGAACGGAGATATCAATTTGAACTAACATTGTGGTGAGAGTAATGAGGTACATTTTAAAACAAACACAATTTACCGGGATATAACCGATTTTAATGCCATTTTTCTAATGTTCCGTTAGAAGAACTAGGTCTGATATCCTGATTTCTGACTAAAACTTAGCTAATTAGATATAATTTACCTTGCCAATCTTGAGAGCCTCAAAGTCATATTGTTCCCTTTATGAAGCGGTGCAATCAATGTTTAATTTAACAGCAGAATGCAAATTCTTAGCCACAAATATGATTCATATGCATATGGCTACTTAAATATTAATGCTACATCCAGAAGAAGGTCTAGACATTTAACATGCAAAGTGATTCCTACGGCCTCTTCTCTAGATGGGATGATTCTCCAGGTTAAGACAATCATCAGATCATGTGATAGATCATAATTTATGTTCATCTTTCCTTGCATACTTATTTAAATACTTTTTTTAAACATAATTTTCCACACAACCATAATCCGTTATTAGTTTTCATAGAATTCAATGGTAAATAAAAAGAACACTTATAATTGATGTTTAGATTGAATCCAATGGGTTGTTCAATAATTGTGTCTGTCTATACGGGGGGTACAGTAAAGGTTTTTGCTAAAGGCTTGAATAAATTAAAGGACAGGAAAGAAGTAGGTTGGTGTGATCATCAGTGCCAGACACAAAGGGGGAACGATAGCTGTATTTCCTTACTGTACATGTATTCTTCTTCTTCCTCCTCCTCCTCCTCTTCCTCCTCCTCCTCCTCCTCCTCTTCCTCCTCCTCCTCCTCATCCTCCTCCTTCTTCTCCTCACCAGTTCTGTTGAATTAGATCTACTTGCATTTGAACAAACAGGTCGGGATGTTATTGTTTATTTGATTTATTTAACTTTCTTGCACAATTATATTAAGTTAAGCTACATTACATGGTGGGGGAGTGCATACCTGCCTTGGGGCCTGCAAATACATCTGAGAAATAAAATCATGAAATGACCTGGTTTTTTACAGCACTATCTCAAATCCTCATAAAACACATTCCCATGCCCCTAATTGATAAATACATAGAAAAAAACACTATGCATTCTTAATTTGAATATTAGTCAATGGCATGTGGTGAAGTTTTGAGTTGGCCCTTCAGTCTCTTACAGTGGTCAAAAGAATAATCACGATGAGAAAAATATGGATCAACCTCTTCAAATTCCTGGACACCAGCGTACGGAAATAGTATTATCTGCTTTTTGATAGCCTATGTAAATATATGACAACCCCAAGCTTTAAGATTACTGTGTGTCCTACTTAAAGTCATGGAATCAGACCACAGAGAACAGATCAAGTAGTACCCTTGTGATCTGTACGATTCCGCTACACCAACGATGGTATTTGTCAAGTCTTCCTAAGAATTTATCAAACGAGCTCATCCGCTACCCGCTGCCTTTTAATAGTACTGGATATATTTTTAAGTAGTTTGTCTGACTTTGATCAAAGCTCACAGAGGGTTCTTATCAGAAGTCAGACAAAAAGATTTGAGCCTAATCCAAACGTCATAGCATACATCTTGCATGTAATGTGAGGGAGAGGGTGGGGCACTCATTTGGTACATTTTCCACTGTAATATATATATATATATATATATATATATATATATATATATATATATATATATATATATATATATATATATATATATATATATATATATATATATATATATATATTATATATATATATATATATATATATATTTATATATATATATATTATATAGTACCAGTCAAAAGTTTAAACACACCTACTCATTCAAGGGTTTTTCTTTATTTTTACTATTTTCTACATTGTAGAATAATAGTGAAGACATCAAAACTATGAAATAACACATATGGAATCATGTACTAACCAAAAAAGTGTTAAACAAATCAAAAAACGTTTTTTATTTGAGATTCTTCAAAGTAGCCACCCTTTGCCTTGATGACAGCTTTGCACACTCTTGGCATTCTCTCAACCAGCTTCATGAGGTAGTCACCTGGAATGCATTTCAATTCACAGATGTGCCTTGTTAAAAGTTAATTTGTGGAATTTCTTTCCATCTTAATGCGTTTGAGCCAATCAACCATAGCAACACCCACCCGTAGTCTGCGCTCCAGCAGGTATATTTCACTGGTCATCCCCAAAGCCAACACCTCCTTTGGCCGCCATTCCTTCCAGTTCTCTGCTGCCAATGACTGGAACGAACTGCAAAAATCTCTGAAGCTGGAGACTCTTATCTCCCTCACTAACTTTAAGCGTCAGTTGTCAGAGCAGCTTACCGATCACTGCACCTGTACACAGCCTTTCTGAAATTAGCCCACCCAACTACCTCATCCCCATATTGTTATTTATTTTGCTATTTTGCACCCCAGTATCTCTATTTGCACATCATCTTTTGCACATCTATCATTCCAGTATTATACGAAATTGTAACTATTTTGCCCTATGGCCTATTTATTGCCTTACCTCAATAACTTGCTACATTTGCACACACTGTATATATATATTGTCTGTTGTATTTTTGACTTTATGTTTTGTTTACCCCATATGTACAGTGGGGGTAAAAAGTATTTAGTCAGCCACCAATTGTGCAAGTTCTCCCACTTAAAAAGATGAGAGAGGAAATTTTTTGTGTGCAAATTATGGTGGAAAATAAGTATTTGGTCACCTACAAACAAGCAAGATTTCTGGCTCTCACAGACCTGTAACTTCTTCTTTAAGAGGCTCCTCTGTCCTCCACTCGTTACCTGTATTAATGGCACCTGTTTGAACTTGTTATCAGTATAAAAGACACCTGTCCACAACCTCAAACAGTCACACTCCAAACTCCACTATGGCCAAGACCAAAGAGCTGTCAAAGGACACCAGAAACAAAATTGTAGACCTGCACCAGGCTGGGAAGACTGAATCTGCAATAGGTAAGCAGCTTGGTTTGAAGAAATCAACTGTGGGAGCAATTATTAGGAAATGGAAGACATACAAGACCACTGATAATCTCCCTCGATCTGGGGCTCCACGCAAGATCTCACCCCGTGGGGTCAAAATGATCACAAGAACGGTGAGCAAAAATCCCAGAACCACACAGGGGGACCTAGTGAATGACCTGCAGAGAGCTGGGACCAAAGTAACAAAGCCTACCATCAGTAACACACTACGCCGCCAGGGACTCAAATCCTGCAGTGCCAGACGTGTTCCCCTGCTTAAACCAGTACATGTCCAGGCCCGTCTGAAGTTTGCTAGAGTGCATTTAGATGATCCAGAACAGGATAGGGATAATGTCATATGGTCAGATGAAACCAAAATATAACTTTTTGGTAAAAACTCAACTCAGTAACCGAAAGGTCGCTGGTTCTAATCCCCGAGCCGATTAGGTGAAAAATCTGTCGGTGCCCTTGAGCAAGGCACTTAACCCTAATTGCTCCTGTAAGTCGCTCTGGATAAGAGCGTCTGCTAAATGACTAATTATTTATATTATTATTATACCTACTGTGAAGCATGGGGGTGGAAACATCATGCTTTGGGGCTGTTTTTCTGCAAAGGGACCAGGACGACTGATCCTTGTAAAGGAAAGAATGAATGGGGCCATGTATCGTCAGATTTTGAGTGAAAACCTCCTTCCATCAGCAAGGGCATTGAAGATGAAACGTGGCTGGGTCTTTCAGCATGACAATGATCCCAAACACACCGCCCGGGCAACGAAGGAGTGGCTTCGTAAGAAGCATTTCAAGGTCCTGGAGTGGCCTAGCCAGTCTCCAGATCTCAACCCCATAGAAAATCTTTGGAGGGAGTTGAAAGTCCGTGTTTCCCAGCGACAGCCCCAAAACATCACTGCTCTAGAGGAGATCTGCATGGAGGAATGGGCCAAAATACCAGCAACAGTGTGTGAAAACCTTGTGAAGACCTACAGAAAACGTTTGACCTGTGTCATTGCCAACAAAGGGTATATAACAAAGTATTGAGAAACTTTTGTTATTGACCAAATACTTATTTTCCACCATAATTTGCAAATAAATTCATAAAAAATCCTACAATGTGATTTTCTGGATTTGTTTTCCTCATTTTGTCTGTCATAGTTGACGTGTACCTATGATGAAAATTACAGGCCTCTCTCATCTTTTTAAGTGGGAGAACTTGCACAATTGGTGGCTGACTAAATACTTTTTTTCCCCACTTTAACCCTGTGTTGTTGTTTTTATCGCACTGCTTTGCTTTATCTTGGCCAGGTCGCAGTTGTAAATGAGAACTTGTTCTCAACTGGCTTACCTGGTTATATAAAGGTGAAATAAAAATAAATAAAAATCAGTTGTGTTGTGACAAGGTAGGGTTGGAATACAGAAGATAGTCCTATTTGGTAAAAGACCAAGTCCATATTATGGCAAAAAAAGCTCAAATAAGCAAAGAGAAACGAAGGTCCATCATTACCTCAATCCGGAAAATTTCAAGAACTTTGAAAGTTTCTTCAAGTGCAGTCGCAAAAACCATCAAGCGCTATGATGAAACTGGCTCTAATTAGGACTGCCACAGGAATGGAAGACCCAGAGTTACCTCTGCTGCAGAGGATAAGTTCATTAGAGTTACCAGCCTCAGAAATTGCAGCCCAAATAAATGCTTCACAGAGTTCAAGTAACAGACACATCTCAACATCAACTGTTCAGAGGAGACTGCGTGAATCAGGCCTTCATGGTTGAATTGCTGCAAAGAAACCACTACTAAAGGACACCAATAAGAAGAAGAGACTTGCTTGGGCCAAGAAACACAAGCAATGGACATTAGACCGGTGGAAATCTGTCCATTGGTCTGATGAGTCCAAATTTGAGATTTTTGGTTCCAACCTCCGTGTCTTTGTGAGACGCTGAGTAAGTGAATGGAGGATCTCCGCATGTGTGGTTCCCACCGTGAAGCATGGTGGAGGAGGTGTGATGGTGTGGGGGTGCTGTGCTGGTTACACTGTCTGTGATTTATTTTGAATTCAAGACACACTTAACCAGCATGGCTAACACAGCATTCTGCAGCGACACGCCATCCCATCTAGATTGCGCTTAGTGGGCTTCCGAGTGGCGCAGCGGTCTAAGACACTGCATCTCAGTGCTTGAGGCGTCACTACAGACCCCCTGGTTCGATTCCAGGCTGTATCACAACCGGTCGTGATTGGGAGTCCCATAGGGCGGCGCACAATTGGCCCAGGTTTGGCCGGTGTAGGCCGTCATTAGAAATTAGAATTTGTTCTAAACTGACTTGCCTAGTTAAATAAAGGTACAATTTGTTTTTCAACAGGACAATGACCCAACACACCTCCAGGCTGTGTAAGGGCTATTTGACCAAGAAGGAAAGTGATGGAGTGCTGCATCAGATGACCTGGCCTCCACAATCACCCGACCTCAACCCAATTGAGATGGTTTGGGATGAGTTGGACCGCAGAGTGAAGGAAAAGCAGCCAACAAGTGCTCAGCATATGTGGGAACTCCTTCAAGACTGTTGGAAAAGCATTCCAGGTGAAGCTGGTTGAGAGAATGCCAAGAGTGTGCAAAGCTGTCATCAAGGCAAAGGGTGGCTACTTTGAAGAATCTGTTTAACACTTTTTGGTTACTACATGATTCTATATCTGTTATTTCATAGTTTTGTTGTCTTCACTATTATTCTACAATGCAGAAAATAGTAAAAATAAAGAAAAACCCTTGATTGAGTAGGTGTGTCCAAACTTTTGACTGGTACCTTATATGATTTAAATAAGTATTACCTGGCAATGGTCTAGTTGTTTGAGGTGCTGGTACTCAGCTCCGGTGAGCTCCTGCCCAAGTCAAGCACTGTTACCTGGTTTCCACGATTAGTCCAAAATCACATTATATCCCTGCATTGAGGCAGGATGATGGTTTATACTACAACATGTTACATGGTTTAAGGTACTGCTATACTGTATAAAATATTACATGGTATGTTTTCTGTTTGTTTCTCACTGTAAAGCTTATTGTGTTGAGTACATGGATCAAAAATGTGCATATTTCCCAATATCATTATTCTTATACTACAACATGTTACATGTTTTTTTTGACTAGGTCCCTTTCTAACTAAAGGATATAACAACATCCTATTTGTATTTTATCTTGGCAAAAAACCTGCTGCTATTTGTTGCTAGATAGGAGATCTTAGTCGCACAATTTTACATCTAACTAATATGTTTGGTGCAGTATTTCTCAATGAAAGAATGTGCATGAAAACGAGTCGTCTCTCATTGAATGACAACAAAGACTTTATTGAAGAATCCTTACTGTTGACCAATCACTGAATGGGCGTAGACTTTGGCTACCGACTTCGGCTTGCCTCGAGAAAAAATGTTGTGTGCCCAAACAGCCCCAAAAAATGAAAAACAAACCAAAATGTCACAAAATGTCGTCATAATATATGCACCAACTCTTCTGCAATGTTTCGGCTGGGAAGCATGCAGACGCCTTTCCTCTGTAGTGGCTGAGCCCACTCATCCCCCAGTCAGGCCTCCAGTGTGCGCCCACTAGGACCTCCAGTGTGCGCCCACTAGGACCTCCAGTGTAGAGCTGCTGTGACAGACAGCCGTGGTAAATAGCGGTGAGAAGGTAACATGTTGTAGTTTGTGTATTACATCTGACCTGGCTGGAGCCTGTGTGTGGCTGAACAGAAGCGCTGGGGCCTTCTGGAACAGAACAGAACAGAGAGGACAGGGCTGGAGCTGTACGTGTCTGGCTCCCATCCCCGCTCCCATTGACCAAACAGCTGAACAGGGACTGAGTGTGTGTGTGTGTGTGTGTCAAAGGAAGGCAGGCTGTGGGAGGAGGCAGCAGGACCTAGGCTCATTGTCCTCCCCTACCCAGGATGGTTAAACTCTGTTGGCAATGCCACTTCCCCGGGGATGATTTGGAATCCCAGTAACAGGAATTTTAGCACGACAGGTGTTAATATCGAAAAATCACACATATAGAAACACATAGAAACGTTTGCACACACACGCACACACAACAAGGTTCAAGATAAAAGCATAGTCTACTTTCACCACACACACACTGGTGGTGCATGTCCTTTGTGTCGATCCGAGTCAAAGGTCCTGCCTGGCCTGACATATTAGATACCCAGGTGCACAGCAGATACAGTTGCAGTATATAATGGCTAATTCAGGGGCCGGTTGTGGGAACACCAGCTGGCCCTGTATTTGTCAGAAAGGAAATTATTTTGGATTCACATGTCAACAGAAGGAGCTGACATGCAAGACTGAAACAAACTCATTTCTGCCTTTCCCACATCAATAAAATCTGTCCATTGCTTTAGTGCAGGGTTTCCCAAACTCGGTCCTCTGGACCCCAAGGGGTGCACGTTTTGGTTTTTGCCCTAGCCCTACCCAGCTGATTCAAATAATCACCTAATCATCAAGCTTTAATTATTTTAATGAGCTTTGTAGTGCTAGGGTAAAAACCGAAACACTGCTTTAGTGACATGGAGTAGGCATATTCGTATTCCAAAGGAATATGCATTAGAGCTTTATGAAAGAATAGAGGAACTGAACAATAGGACTAACACATCATATATTATTTTTCTTCATTAAGCTGTAGAGAGACCCATGATGACTTGCCAAAAATGAAGAGAACTTTCATATAACCCACTATAAACCTAGAACCCTGATCTCATGGAAGCCACATGGTAATGCTCTTAGAACTGAATGGATATCAATGCATGTTATCACTACATACTCTAACAGCCTGTAGATTTCTAAGGCAGATGTTCACTTTGAAGAGTTGACCTGGACGATTAACCACCCTCAAAATCATTATACATGTAACTGACCTGTGAAAAATGCATAATTTTACATGGTTGTAAAATTATATATTTTTATCTGATTCACAACAGCTGATAGGTGGGTTAGTATAAAGCATATCTGATGCACCGTAGCTAAAAGTCACCAGATTTCTTTACACCCACACAAACACGCATTTACTTATACACTGAGCATGAAAAACATTAAGAACACCTGCTCTTCCATGACATAGACTGACCAGGTGAATCCAGGTGAAAGCTATAATCCCTTTTTGATGTCACTTGTTAAATCCACTTCAATCAATGTAGATGAAGGGAAGGAGACAGGTTAAAGAAGGATTTTTAAGCCTTGAGACAATTGAGACATGGATTGTGTATGTGTGCCATTCAGAAGGTAAATTGCCAAAATAAAATATTTAAGGGCCTTTGAATGGGGTATGGTAGAATGTGCCAGGTGCACCAGTTTGTGTCAAGAACTGCAACGCTGCTGGGTTCATCACGCTCATCAGTTTTCCGTGTGTATCAAGAATGGTCCACCACCCAAAGGACATCCAGCCAACTTGACACAACTGTGGGAAGCATTGGAGTCAACATGGGCCAGCATTCCTGTGGAATGTTTTCGACACCTTGTAGAGTTCATACCCTGATGAATTGAGGCTGTTCTGAGGGCAATAGGGGGGGTGCAACTCAATATTAGAAAGGTGTTCCTAATATTTGGTATACTCAGTGTATATGGGCACTCAGTTGTGCCAAAATAACTACTGTTCCTGGTCAGTCCCCTCCCCCCCTTTCTGCTTCTAAACACGAGATGGTGAAACAATATTGCCATCATTCAAAATGAGAAATCACTCATGTAATGCTTTTAGTGAATATTGTTTTGAAACAATTAAAGATGCATTTCGTGTTTATAAAAACACGTTGCACGTTTGGACTTCCATCAATAGGAATGTGTGAAACGGTGTTGGCAATCTGATCCATTTGCATTCATTTCCTATAAAGTGCTTTTCCAAGTGACTCAGATACAATAGTCTCACTGAGTAATGACGATTAGCACGTAAAAGCAATGCGGGAAATACAAGTCCATTGCATTCATACAATGCCAAGAAGTTCTAAGGGAGTCTGCATATCTGATGGATGCTGATTTGTTTGGGGGTCTTCACTTCACTTCTGTCTCACGCCCAATCAGATTACGCCACAGAAAGACAAAGGCTGCTACAGTATATGCCGTTATGGATTTCAAACTGTTTCACTTCAGGCACTAAGAGATAAATCATGTGCCATCGTCTCACTTTCTTTCTAGTCTTGCAAAAGTAGATTTTGTTTGCTCTTATTCCAGTCGGTAAAATTATTCTTATATGCAGTAGCTCATTTTGAAGAATACTGCAGCTTTCACATGCACAATGAAATTTACAATGATTAAAGACACATCCTTAAATTAATCTGACAACATGTATGAACTTAAATTATATGTAATTGACACAATAATACTAATACTTTGATATAAAACAGTAGTCTACAGTCATTAACCTCCATATAAACATAAACTTTAAATCATAAACCGCCCGACTAATTAGCAAATGTAGGCGCATCTGCATGTATAGGCTGTACTCTGCTTTGCCAAGTTTTTTTTTTTCATTCCATATGTCATTCTGACATCATATAGGACTAGTACATACATGTGCACGCACACACACATGCACGCACACACACACGTCATAGATTGAGTTGGACCGAGCCAAAAGGCGTGCTACGGTTCTCACAGAACACCTTCACATCAACTGTCAACAACCCAATCTGTGCCTAACTGCTCTCAGCTGACATTTGAACAAATATTATAACTCAACTCATACTGTATTCACAAACGTAATCTATGTCTATAAAACATTTTGGATTTAAAAAAAAATCCATATATACTGCATGAGATCCTTATTTGTTGAGTATCAAAAGTTTATAATATTACCATTATTGACTATCTTGCAGTAATACTAGTAGTGGTGGTCCTTGTGAAATGTTTCTCCATGTATAAACCCCATCTATCCTCTGAAGTAAATCAATCCTGAGAAGACTGCACAGAGTCATGAAAAAGCACCTCTGCACCCTCTCCTGTGAGCGTCTCCACGAAAATTCATATTTGCCAGTTCAAACAAAGCTAACTCTCCAGTGACTCCAACAACACAGGACTCCCGCAAATCTATTAGCATTGCTTCCAAGGGCACCCTCAGGAAAGACATGATTCCCCAACAAAACCAGCTCGCTGTACATTTTACACACAGAAATATAGAAAGTGCTGCAAATGCACTGCGACATGGAGTGTGCCTAGAACGATGTTTCCTGTTGTGGTATGGCAGGGGGAAATATAGTAACATCATAGATTGTGACCTCTAGAAATCAAACAAGTAAGGTCTGTTTTTTTATTTGAGGAAAAATCTTTAGCTACATGTACTGTTTTGGCTTCTGGGTAAAAGTCTCAGTTTACATTTACAGAGACACTATTCACATGCTGTTGAGTTGGTTGTCAAAGGTGAGGTGACTTTGAGGTCATCTAAACTGTTTTCTAAGGTT
Organism: Coregonus lavaretus; assembly: GCF_964263955.1. Taxonomy (NCBI): domain Eukaryota; kingdom Metazoa; phylum Chordata; class Actinopteri; order Salmoniformes; family Salmonidae; genus Coregonus; species Coregonus lavaretus. Next base: position 61,086 of record NW_028158091.1, read on the forward strand.
TTGATGTCAAGCTTTGTTGCACAGCACTTATTCAACAGTGGTTCTGGAGACAGGTCAGAAACGTGATCCAGGAAAGAAGTTCAGAAAAGTAAGTAAAGGACTGCTTGGCCAAGTTCCACAGGATGTTAAACTACAAAGAAATTCACCAGTGAAAGAGTATAAAACAGATCAATTATTCCATAAAGATCATTAGCTCCAAAAGTTATTAAGATTATGGTCAGAACATTTTTCAGGAGGAACATGTAGTAGCTCCAATTCATGATAATTAATGCTCTTTCCCAGAGGTATTTACATTTTGATGGTCTGAAGTACAATTACGGTTTTGAATCACTGTCCAACACTACGCTGTATTTCCCATGCAGGCAGGAAGTATATGAACATTGGGAAATATCCACTTCTTCAAGTGGGATTTACAAGCCAAATCCTTTGGATGTGTTCAAGCTGTCACTGATTGGAGCAGAGTGACTGGCTTTCTTTGGCTGAATCCACAGAGGGAGAGAGAGGGAGAGAGGGAAGAAGAGAGCGAGGGAGGGAGGGAGAGATGTAGAGAGAGCGGGAGAGAGTGAAAGAGAAAGAGTGAGAGAGAGAGAGAGAGAGAGAGAGAGAGAGAGAGAGAGAGAGAGAGAGAGAGAGAGAGAGAGAGAGAGAGAGAGAGAGAGAGAGAGAGAGAGAGAAGTACAGATGTTGGATCTTAATTTGATCACCATATTGCAGGTTATATTTAAAACCTGTAGTGTTTTTAGGCTTAGAAAGGCTTCTGAAGTTTGTAATTTCCACTTTGAAATTTCAGACTTGATTTTCCCTTACGAAAAATGTATCAACCCCTATAACAATATTCATTTATTATAATCCACATAATAATCCACATTTCCTGTTGCTGCAGGAATATTTTCCTGCTGTAGCAAACTGGCTCAAATTAAGATCCTACATCTGTAAGAAGAATGTAGGAGATTGGGAGAGAGGGAAATGGGAGGAGAGAAAGTGTAAAGGAGACACATTTTTAAACTGTAGGGAGCAGCAGCAGTCTTTCAAATAAGGCAAGTGCAGTTACTAAGCTACAGGACAGCAGTGAGAGATGTGGGATATGTAGACAAGGGCCTCTGCACCGCTTACAGCTATGAAATAGCTACCACAAAAATGCTAATGATAGGGGAGGGACTAATTTATATTAACAGATTACATACTAACACACTGTCATAATTGATATTACTTAATATCATTTTGCGATGTACGTATTCAAGTCATGTGCTTTAGAATTGATTACACCAACACTTTGTTTGTGTGTGTGTGTGTGTGTGTGTGTGTGTGTGTGTGTGTGTGTGTGTGTGTGTGTGTGTGTGACCGTGCGAGTGTGTGTGTTTCACTACAAACTAGGCCCATTTTCTTATCTTATATTAGATGAGAACATACTCATGCAACTATATGCCAGAACAGTTACTCATAGAAGAATGAAACGATACAATTCCATCTTGCACTATATCTATAAGCTTTGAAAAATTGTCTTAAAAACATATGGTAGTATGTAAATGTTAAATATGACATTACAGGAGTTACGTTGTTCTGTGATTACGCCATAATAACCAGTTCTTGAACTGATCTCAACAACATCAAAAACAGACAGATGGTCAGGAGAGAAGCATTCTTTTATGTGGTTTTTATCTCTTCAAAAGGGCTTTTCCAGGCATTTAAAAACTGGACATTTAGACACAGCAGAAGGACAGGCCCTGGCATCCTCTCACACCTCATCCTATGATTGGTGGCTTCAACGGTTTGATACTTCCTGGATCTGGACCATGGGGTCCCCATGGTCCACTCTTCTCGGCTAGGGAGAAAAGTGGAGAGGCAGTAATTTATTCACAAGACTAAAATGAGGGAGAATACTTATTTTTATAGAAGCTAAGGAAATGTGGTCAGGAGAGAGTGAGTGGCTCTACCTGGGCAGCAACACCTTCTCAGTGACTTTGCTCCACTGGTATGGTGTCCATATTAGGACAGTCACTCGTTTACGGTGTTCATATTAGGATGGGAAATTAGTTGATGATCTTCCTCCTTTTGGTGCTTTACTCTATTTACCAACAGTAGAAAGCTGATTCGATATCTCACCATCTAAATTCAATATAACCTCATATTTCTAAAAAAGTGTACTAAATATTTTTCAGTCTGTTTATGTTGTTTATTATGAATGGATATTTAATGTCTGATAAATCTAGAGCCTGGTTCAAAGGTCAAGTGGGTTTTAAAATATTGATTTTAGGATGTTTATATCAAATATAAATCTAGTATCCTCAGGCAGAAACGAGTTACTTGCTTGATCTGTTACTTGTTTGCAAGATGTTTTTAAATGGTAACATGTCAAGTCAAGCTAAGTATTGACAAGCTAAAACCAAGCTCGTCTTTTAGTAATTGCCATCAATGTCATTACATCATTCATTAGTTAATTTGGTAAACACGCATGTGCAGTAAAGATAATCAATACATTTAGTTTTGGGTTAAAATATGAAAATGCATAATACAGGTGTTGGGATATTATAGTCATGTATTCTGACTGTAAATAGCCTTCATGTACTGTAGCCAAATAACCTTGATTTACACACACTTTTCTGAGTCAGATTTGCTCTTTTGTACTCCTGCATGTTTATTCTAAGTTTCCACCCTGCTGGTTTGTTGTGACCTCTGCACAGGTTAGACCATGTCAGCCCTGCAGCGCTAACCGTGAATGAATCACCGCTACACATGACACCAGCAAGGTACTGGTATGAGTCAATACTGGTTACTTGTTGCCTTGAATGTAAATGTAGCTGATCATAGGGATTCTCTCACCTTGCCACCGTTTCACTAACTAAGGCATGCCAACCCTTAGGCATGAATGCCATCTAGTAAGAACCCAGTCATGTTTTTTATAATGCTTTCACTGTCAAGGTGAGTTCATCCTGGCAGGCCTAATAAAACATATTTGATTATAATACTTTATATATTTTCAATTACAGCTGACACGTCTGCAAATCAAGTGGGCACATGGGTTTTTCTTCCAGTTTTGCTTTTGTACAAGTAAGCACAAACGTGGGCTAATGTGGATGTCCATAGTGCTGCTGACAGTGACAAGACACATTAGTAAATAACTACGCTAGATAACCGTCAATATATACCATCAAATCTGCTTCATAATAGTTTATGGCCACCATCGAATGACATTTATATATAGCTTTTAGTGGCGAGCCAATGAAACGCCAGCTTTAAAATAAAGTTGGCTATGATTCATGTCATCTAGCTGTCAGTCTTACATTAATATTATGACCATATCCATCATGTTGCACATCTATAATCAATGCCAGCTGTAAAATACAATTTGGCATGATATCACAAAGGATATTTCCTTGATGGCAGGCTGTTGCCTGCAAACGAGAGGTACACCAGGTGAAAACAGATACAACACAAAACAACGTGTGTTACATGCTTACTGGTTAGCTATGAACTAGGACAGAGAGTCGCATTTATCTAGAATATAATATGTTGAGGTGTACGTTTCTGTGATTTCAGCTTCTCTTCTATCAAAGAGCTCTCATGGTATTGAATTCACTCCAGCATACCAAATACATTATCAACCTGACCTTTTTTTAAAGTTAGGAAGAGACTACACCACTGACCAAACTGACACTGAGTGGTATGAATATTGACGATTGCACCATAACATTTACATTACTGTACTTTTCTAAGCAGTCATCTGGGCACATACGATAACTACACGGTTGTATTTCAAAATGCTAATTATTGATAAATGTGTCCCCAGTGTTTCCTTATCACTCAAGGAGGTGGTGTCTATTTATTCTGAATATTTCTTTGATTTCCTCCTCACCAAATTCCTTTGAAAATTGCAGAACTTGTTTTGTATGCAAAGGTACCTAGCTTACAGTAATTTATTTTATTTGTATGCCTCTTTCTCTTCTAATGTAACAAATAAGAAATGGCAATCTCTGCCCCAGGAAATGTGGCAGGCACGGGAGCAGCACTGGCAGTCATATTAAAGTATAAGCTGCTCCTTTAAAAAACATGTTGATTCTCCATACTCCAATATTGACTAACTGTCTCTGTTTGATGTATGCATTACTAGCCCCATGCAAACTCAATGTTTGGGCTTAGGTTGTTAGTTCTGCCACTGTAACCGATGCAGAGTAACTACTGATGCCCCCAGATATAATAATTGACTGTCCCCATGGACTGAGGGAGAGAATTTGCTTGTGACTGAAATGACTGCCCAGCTAGCACATTTAATTCCTTGGAAGTTGTGGGAACGTTTGTTTTTGGTTTCACATTGGTTGTGGGAACGAAGACAGAAGTTTCCTGACCGGTGAAATTAAACTTTTTTTTATTTTTTATTTAGCCTGTTCTGGGAACATTTATTTTTAGGTTGCAGGGAGGTTCTGATAACTTTTTACTCTTTTTCCTTGACAGTTTTCCTGGGAGGTTTTATTAACACAATTAAAATTGAAATGTTAAGTTATTTTGAGTGTTTTTAATAACTTCCTTTTTAATAAGACTTTTAATAACACTGCCAGTTTATTTTGGGTAAACAAGCACAGATCGGACACATGATAATTCATTTCCTTAATTTTTTATTTTTTATTGTGACACAGCATCAGTGAGATTCAAACCCATGATTTCTTGTTCTCTATCCATGGAATTAGTCCACTTCTAGCATGCCATGTTTTCTTTACGCATACAAAGCTGTTTTATTCTATTCAAACAGACCCAATTTCAAAGGAAACAAGTACTATTTAAGATCAGGTGTGGCCAATTAGTGGGCGCACCTGAACACACTTAACAAGATAGAGGATAGAGAGTGTTTTGTTGCTGTTGAGAATGGAATGTATATGTTTTTAAATAACATTCTTAGAACTTTACTAACACTTTCTTGTGGTTTTTATGGAACGTTTTCTTAATGTTCTGAGGATGGAATTTAGAGCTTATTGATGTTAATGTGTACAATTTCATTTTTTAGAGCCTATCCATAATATTGCCAAGAATTGACATAAAAGAAAACTCTGAACGTTCTAAGAACATCGCTTAAGTTACACAATTTTTGAGAACATTCCCAGAATATAGTAAAAATATTATATTAAACAGAACCACATGGGAACTTGTGTGGAATGTTCTGTGAAAGTACTGAAATTCCCACAGAAGAACATTGTTTCTTAATGTTCTCTAAACTATTTGAGAACATTTGCCATGTCAAACCAGTTGGAGAATGTTCCTAGAACATTACCAAAATTGAAATCAAATGTAACCATGTTAGAATTTGAAGGAAACGTTCTGTTAAAGTAATGAAAATTATATTTTTGGGTAAAGTTCCTTAAATGTACTGAGAATGTTCCAAAGCCAAGCAGCTGTCCTGCACCAAGACTGTATAAAAAATAACCATGGGACAACCACGCTCTCACCAAGCTCTAAGAAACACATGGTTCTCAAAACGTTATGTACTAGCTAGGTGAAGTCTGGCGAAACCCAATAATGCAGTGATATACACTGAGTGTACAAAAAATGAAGAACACCTTCCTAATATTGAGTTGAACAGAACAGCCTCAATTCGTCAGGGCATGGACTGTCCAAGGTGTTGAAAGCGTTCCACAGGGATGCTGGTCCATGTTGACTCCAATGCTGCCCACAGTTGTGTCAAGTTGGATGGATGTTCTTTTGGTGGTGGACCATTCTTGATACACATGAGAAACTGTTAAGCGTGAAAAACCCAACAGCGTTGCAGTTCTTCACACAAACCGGTGCACCTGGCACCTACTACCATACCCCATTCAAAGACACTTAAATATTTTGTCTTGCCCATTCACATATACACAATCCATCCTTCTTTAACCTGTCTCCTCCCCTTCATCTAGACTGATTGAAGTGGACTTAAAAAGTGACATCAATAAGGGATTATAGCTTTCACCTGGATTCACCTGGTCAGTCTATGTCATGGAAAGAGCAGGTGTTCATAATGTTTTGTACACTCAGTGTATAGTTTTGAATTCAGGTTTGTGGGAAAGTGCTATGAGAAACAAAAGATGTATCAATAAATGTTATTGTTAGGAGATAAACAATTTGACTTGGTATTTGTAATAATATTTTTTTAAAGGCATGCGTCAGACACTCAAATTTCAAGTATCTTGGCCATTGAACTAGTCCTCAGGTGGCAAATACATCTGTCTTTTCCTTTGATTTACCATTTGTTAAAAAAAAAAAACACTTCAGAAGTAATGAAAGGCCAGACGAGGAACAGAGTTGTGGCTTTGGGGCTTGTAGCCAGAATGGAGCAGCTGACCAAAATATATAAAAAACACTGAACAGAAGTTACATTGTGGGGTCAGTGATGACCTTGTCAGAGATGAGGTTTTACCATCATTCAAACCTTGCTCATCTCTGCTGGACCCAAATTATTTTTGTGCTTGAATGAATTTAACCAATGACCAATACTAATCTATGACATTGATATTCTCTCTGTTTTTTCACCCATTGATGGTTAACTGAATACAATTGTTAATCAATGACCAATCCTGGATTTCTTTCTATGTTTTTTTACAGGGCCCACTCCCCTACTCTACGGTTTTGGAAAGGAGCGGTTACTCTTCTGGAGTCCGTCCACTCTTAATGAAGCCTTATCTTTCTCACTTTAATCGTTCACCAGATGTTTTTCTTCCCGTTTTCACAGTTGACATTTTTTTGTTTGACATAATACAGATTCAGGTTCAGAAGTCTGTTTATATAAAGAGAGAAGTTGAGGTTGTTGGCTTTGAAACAACGTGTCCCTCAACATGTGTGATCAGCACTTTCCCAGGGTTATTTCCACATTGTTCGCCAGGGACAAGCAGAGGGACATGCACACACACACACACACACACACAAATGCAAACACACGTGCACACACACAAACGTACACACGCACGGGCACATGCGCACACACACACACACACACACACACATACACACACACACATACACACACAGACTGGCCTTTCTTTGAGGCAGACACTTTTTATGACAAAATATTCACTTTGATTCCTGTCCCATTTGGTGTCCATTCCAAGCTGTTTACAACCCATTAAAAGAGTATGAATTATATGTTTGTGCAATACATTTCATTGTGGTTTTAATGTGTGCTGTTTGTGTTGCACAATTAGCTATCTTAGGCTAAAATGTTAAAGGACTTTGAACTGAAAAGAAAACTCTGCTTGCATGCAGTACCTTACCTCAAAATCTTTCCCCAAGTATGGCATGTGTGTTTGTGTGTGTTAGGGCCTGCATGCATGAGTGTGTGTGTGTCCCACACATTCCATATTTACTGACTTGAGTAACTCAAGCACTGAACACTGTAGCCCACATGAACCCCAGTTCTCATCCAAGCAGCTGTACCTACATATGTCCTTATTTTCCTCTGACCTCCTCTGATATGCAATAAGCATATGGAGTGATTTCACAACCTAAATAAACCAGGCCAAAGACAGTATGATGTAAGAACCCACAGCACTCCAATGTTGTCCCTTTGAAGTATGTGTTATTATTGAACAAGCAACAACAGAGCTGATGTGATCTGTATCTTCAGTTTTAACCTCTAGTCTCGTTGCAAAGACGTTCCATGGAGGAGGAAAATATACTTGTTTATTAAACTGGTGAAAGATGAGAATAAATCTAATTACATTGAAGTAGGTCAGAATCAGCTACTGAGTATATAAGTAATCAAACTGAATATTTAATTGGGAATACTTCCCCTCTATTTTCTTCAAAAAGAGTCTGCATCTCTCTTTCTGCCTCTCTGCCTCTGTCTCTCTCCCTCCCTCTCCCCCCTCACTCACTCTTTCTTTTCAACCTGCACTCTTTTCGGAGACTTCCTGTAATTTACTTAATCAAAATCACCTGAACATTGTTGGATTGTTATCAAATGGCTTTTGGAGTAATAAAAAAGGAAGAAGAAGGAAGAATACTTTACTATAAATAGACCAGAGACCAGAGCCCTCATGGTGCCCAGATGACAGGAAGCAACTGAGGCCTATCATGTGGAATTCCTTTTTCTCCCAGAAAGGAAATTAATTTCTTGTGATTTTAGAAAGCGTTCGCAAGTGTTTTGTTATAAGGCTGGAGTGGGGGTTCTCTTTCTTCATTGATGTTGTGATGAGAGATGCATTTCTCCTATTGTAACCCAAATACTGCTTTTCTCAAAGCATTGGCCAAGAAATCACAGTTTTGAAATCCCTCCGTCCGTGGTGGACCGACCAGACTTTAGTGTTGTGCTTCCTCCCTGCATTCAAACATCTTCATTAAATTCCAGAATGTATTGGGTTATCATTTGATGTTGGAAGCTTGGAAAGCGATAAAGCACTTCTGTCAGTTTGCTTTGAACGCGTCCCCTTATGTGACATGCTTGGAGTACGCCCGGTATGGTGGCTGATGGGATATCGTTTTATCATCTCAACTCTCTGGAGATAATCTACTAACAAAGACCATATTGGAAAACTTTGCATATGATCATGAATTAAATGTTTTTGTCAGGCGTTTAACCAACAGTGCCATAGGCCTTTTATAAATATGTAGGCCGCAATGCCTGCTGTGAAACCCAAAGCAGTTATACAGGGTCAAAATAGTACATTACTGTTTATCTTTTTTAATTGTTAAGGGATCTAAATGTATACACATTTCTTTGGCATGGAACCTAGAGCTCTCTGTTGACCAGTAATGGATGTCTCCAACCAAGAACAAACACACAGATCCATAAATTAAATTTCAGTCTCTGACTCTAAAATGTTGTCCACATGAACTGATTTTGTCTTCCTTAGAAGGCATTTAGAGTGTAAATCATTGCTCCATAATATTTAATTGTTCTGAGATGTTGTGAGAACTTCTCTTTGCGTTCAGAGGGAATGTGTGTGTTTGTGTGTGTGTGTGTGTGTGTGTGTATGTATGTGTGTGTTTAGTTTTGTGAAATTACACACACAGAGTTGATTTCCATGATAATAAAATGCTTCCAATCGAAAAGGGACCATGTGGTCAATGAAAGGATGGCCAATTCCGCCAACTCTTATTGGTTTAGTCTGGTTTGGCTACAACGTCCCATGTTCTTGGAACTAAAATCCAATGGGCACGTGAACACTATAATCTTCAACTTCCGTCACATAGTAATAGATCCAGATGGAATCCAAGTCCAACCACCAAACTAGGCCTTATTTCCACTTTTGATTCCAAAACAGTTAATGATCCAGATCAAAGCGACTTAAAAATATATATTTCCGCATCACATAAGCTGTTTTCATTTGTGATTTTTAGTTATTAACAATTAATAACGCTGGCAAATATAACACCCCATACACGTTGAACATGTCGCCAACTAAACTATTACAATAAACTACTAGGCCATTAGGAAGACCTTGAAAAAATCTAAGGTAAGCATACAGTAGCTTGCCTGTTTGACTCCTCCTGCATGTATGACTTTGGTTCTTCAGCCTCTTCTTCTCTCCGGTAGTAAGATTGTCTGCATGTGATGTGGACCGAGAACACTTTTGACACATCTCCTGAAACCGACTTCTAATTTGTCCCTTGGGCAGTAGTTATGACTTGAGTGGCACGGAGGTCTGACAACATGACTTTTCTCTCTTCAGGCCAAGTCTCCAATGCTAGACTGTAGTCTACAAAACCAGGGTGTCTTACAGTTTTGTTATTTTTTTTCCATTTGGGAAATCGGTTCGAATTAGCGCCGCGGCTATCTGCCATTCCTGACTCTCAGGGGCTCATCGATGACAGGCCGAGCCACATATACAACACCAGGTGTTTTATCCTCATTGAGGTGGCTATGATATGACACCTACCTGTTTTTAGCCTCAACCTGTCAAGGGAGCCAGATTTAATTAATGTAATGATCAAAGAAGGAAAAGCAAGTTTAGCCCTGAGGTACGGATCCCAGTGAGCCTTGCATGCTGCTAATTATTTAGCATTAAGGTAGACAGGCTTATGCATAGATGACTACTTCAAAGATTTGATTGGGGTTTAGTTTGTTATAACAGCACAGTGCCCGGAGGTGTCTGTGGTGACATCAAAACATCAGGGTGGATAAATCTGTTAGTGTCAACTGTCTCTAGGCAGCCACAGGTAAGCAGAAGCCTTTATCCACTCTGACAGGGGATGTGAACAACAAACATGTAGGCTACAGCATAGAGGATCTGGGCTGACTGATGGAACATTTGTGGGGAAATTGTGGCAACTTTTAATGTCAAAGTGTAACTTTTATTTCATAATATCTTGGTAATCTTGTCAATGTAGCTGATACAACAGTATGTGGGTGGTAAGATGGCTCTGGAGAGGCTGTAGAATATACAGATTTGTTAAATCTGGTTTGTAACCACGTACAGTATTTCTCCCGGCTTGTGCTATAACAGGGTTCTGTGTTATTCACAACTCATACAGCTCAGTCATAACATTTCATAAGCAGAGAATAAAATACCCAACATGCACCAGCAACACATCACGTGAGCTAAACGTGCACCCATTTTATTTTTAGAAATATATATGCTGCTCGCAATCCCACTGAATCAAAACTGGAACCTTCTTCATGAACAAATATCTAGTTTCCATAATTCTCTATGCTTCCTGACAGTCATTGACACATTAGGTACAATAGGGACATTTCTTCATGAAGAACATCAGTGTGTATATAATAATTTGTCAACAGAGCAACAATGTAAGTAAATCATTCTGAAATTGCAGATTTACACTACAGCCTTCCAGCAGCTAATTACGGTACGTCCCGTCTGTTTTATGATAGCTGGGGGTTTTTCACGAGTTGTGGCCAAGGGGTTATGTCACCTGGGTCCTGAGGAGACACTAGGTTTCCAACAAGGCATTCTCCTGGCCAACTGAAGAGTGAAGACCATGACAACAGACTTCTGGGAGACAAAGAAATACATGAAAATTGCTGTTAGGTTTTGAGTTTTATTGACATGCTTTTAAAAAATGTTTGGAAGTTTTTGTAGTGTGATGAATGTCTTACATGGGCAATGTTGCAGTGGGGGACATATTTGGGACAAAGAGGAAAAAGACAGACAGGTGGAGGATAGTAGGAAGGAACCAGAGTGGATATTGCACTTCCAAACAGGACACTATTGAGGCCTTCACATCCCATAGTGAACAAAATGCCCTGAGAAATGCCCAAACTTTCACCAACAGTACTTCAAATTCAAGTGCAGCAAGCCAGAAATGCAATACGTCTCCACAGTACACAGAAGCAGAGACTGTAAAGTCCCCATGGTGATCCTTGAACATGTATAGTGTGCTTATATGTTTGTATCAACCACCCATCATGGTTGATCAGAGCCACTTAACTGGTATAATATAAATAACAATGGTGCCAATTCAATTGTTCACAGCCTCGCATATCTCCGTCATTGTTAAGCACGTCACCATTTTTCAAAGCTGTAATCAAGGTTGCTGTAATGGCACATTAAGGAGAGAAAAATGTGATCAGATTGCCATAACCATCTGATAAAACGAGCTCTATCATTTTATATTAAACAATTACGTATGTTTGGTTTAAAGGGAGCTCCTTCACTGTGAGTACTTAGGTGTCTTTTATTCTGTGAAATGTGCCTGAGGAGAGGAGTCTGTGTTACCATGTGGAGATCTCTGCTCGAATAATAATTGCCTTGCTTTCTGTTGAGCTTGGAAATGACTACCCTGTCTGTCTGTCTGTCTGTTACTGTGTGTTTGCTTTTTAAGGTTTAGCCACCAGTAATCTAGAATATGACAAAATGAAACGGGTGACTACTGAGCCTTGAACTGAATGCCATAAACTGTGTTATAGTAAGGTATTAAGGTTTAAGATCGTTCTACAGGACCTAGAAAGAATCATAATAACATAATTGCTTGACATTTTCACCACAGAGGTATTTCTTTGGACAGTGCTGTTATGTTTATTTTTCAAGCTGAATGCGTTTCGTTTGTTGACACTGACCATAACCCTAAATCTCAATAAAATGTCCATTCTATCCAGTATAACTTTATGTACAATAGAACGAGGCAGTATTGTACTGTATGGAGTTTAAGTTAAAAGTTTATGAAGATGCTCACTATCATGTTGTTGTAGAGAAGTGGGGACATTCGCCTGCTTCAGTTGCTTCATAGGCCCAGTACTAACCCCACAGCCTCTATAGCTACAATATTGTTCTATACATAAAGCAGCAGTGGTATCTCCATCCCTGAATTAGTTATTTACTGCTTGCTTATGATAGGCAAACAAGCAGCTATACTTAACTATGCCTCCGGTTGTGCCTGTGGGAATGAAATGAATAGACAGACAGAAAGGAATTGGCCTCGGACTGACATGACAGACACACAGGGCTTTCTTTGAGTCATGTGAACGGACGGGGGGATTTTTGATAGCTACCCCCCTTCCAAATTCCCCATCTCAATGACTAGACGTTGAGACAACAAAAAGTCTACTGTCTAACTCTTCACAACGTTGGTGTGTGCAGAGTTACCTTGAGGGGCTGCCAAAAAATGAACTCCTTGTTTTTCAGACCTGAGTATTGCCGTGGTGTGGCGGCCATTGTTGTCATTGTTCCTGGGAGGCAACTCTCCTTAGCGTGTTTGTCACCACAAAGACAGGCCCGGTAACCTGTTCGCCTGCAGCTGGTGCCCACCTGCAGAGCAAGTCAAATTAGGGAAGGAGCCCCACTGTTCTGGCTCTAGTGTCTGTGGGTTTTGTGTTGTGTGTGATATTAGCTTTGGTCCCACTCAGTGTGGAGGTTGGCGATGGGATGGTCAGTTTTTGAAGCTCTTTGTTTTGGTCCCTCACATCAACATTTCTTAACCCAAGCTGTAACCGTGCCAGTTAGGCACAGCTTTTTCTACAGTTGGGTATGCTGCCTTCACCCCCACCTTCCTCCCCACCCCCCAGAATAGCATACTCCATTCTACCAACTGTTTCCGATTCCGTATTGTGCTATTAATAAGTCTGTTGCTTAGATTTGTCATAAAACTGTTTCTAAATTACTGTACAACCGACAGGCCAACTGCCAAACACATACAAAACAAATATGGTGTTCTTTAAACATGTATTTGTAGTATTGTTTTTTTATACTGTGCATTTTTCTTATGTTATTGTAAATATATAGTGAGAGACTATTCAACATTTATTGATATTGAAGAGGAAGAAAATTGTATGTTTATAAAACAAGCTGCTTCTAGTCAAATGTTACAGAAATGTATCGCTATTCGCTGTTTATTAAATCCTACTACATTCTCTGTTGGTCTTATATCACACAACTGCAAACAGATAACACATTCATGTTACTAAGTGGAACTTTGGCAAAAGAAAAATAAAACTCACTAAATCCATGCAAAAACAATTCTTAATAGAATTTCTATGAGAAATAACACAAATCCTTGAGCCATGAGAAGGCAATCTAATCTCAAAGTCCTTAAGAAAAAAAACGGTATCTGTGTCGATTTTTCAAAATTACATCGTTTGGCCTTTTATGAGGGATTGGAAGCTCTGGAACGCCTTAGGGTTCTTTTCATGTTAACAAGAGATCCTCTTGTTAGCTAGCTACAGCAACTCCTCGACAAGGAGATAGAAAACAGATATTAATCATGATTTGGACACACCAAAAAAATTCACTTATGGGGTCACGGCTAAGTGATTCAGTTGGCTGAGACACGGTGGTTCATTGTTATCATGGCTTCCAGTCCCACGAATGTTGCATGTCTTGTGACTTTCAGGGGTCAGGGGGAAAAATGACATCACCAACTTTTTGTTCACGCATTAGGGGAATTCTGGGATTGTGACACAGTGGCACCTTGTGTTCTTCTTATTCTCCTTCTCGCTCATTCTCTTTTAAGAGCCTGGATTGTGTTCTCCCCTTCTTCTGTTCTTTCAAAGAATACCTTTTTCCTCTCCCCCTCTCGTCTTTAGGCAGCTGCGGCCATATGAAGTGGAGAAAATGACACTCCATCTAATGATGAATGATACTTGACCTCCAGACCTGTTCTTCAGAGCCTCAGCGAACACAGCACATTAGCATGAGCCATGGCTCACGAGATCCCTAGGATACGCTGTTTAGTTTAGTGTAATAAAAACACACATGCAAGAGGTTTGGACCTTTTCCTCACTACTAAGGTGTCCCCAAATGAAGATTAAATACGTGTCCATATAGATTATTTATTGGAAACGTTCATCAATATAAGGTCGCCCCACCAAATTTCGAGTGGTGGATCATGGGCGGCTTGACTGTGACATACATTCCACAGCAGTAGGGTTGCCCAAGTAGAGGCCGGCTTTTGTTATATGATTAATTACTGGAAGCAACAGTTATGGCAGGATTAACAATTAGTTGGACCTGTCAAGTAGTCAGTCTAAGATGGCAAACTAATTGAACGGCTGGTTGCCCATTGTGTCCCAGAGCAAGGCCATGGAAGTGAGACGGATCCCCTCCCTTTCATCTCTTTTACATGGCTAATACCATGCTGGAGAAAGGCCTGCCATCAGCCAGGGTAATTTTCTATAAATATTCATATCCTTGGCTTCCAACTATGAACTTTGAAACTAAGAAAGTTACCTTCATGGTACTGTATATTTGATTAGAGCGAGAGTATGTTTCTGTTCTTAATTAGAGAAAGAGAGAGCAAAATTGTGTTCCTCATATCAGTAAGTTGCCTCTGGTTTATATTGGCACTATCATAACATGCAGATGTGAATAATTTGATTTTAAATGTCTCATGTTATAGAAACTGATGAACAAAATATGGGAAATTCTAAGGGCTCTATTTTAACAAACCTAAGGCAATGATAAATCTAAGCGCAGGCAGTAGTGCTATAGGTTCAGGGGTGTGTCAAAAATATTTTAGCTATTTTCAATATCATAATTATCGGTGAACTTGCTGACGTTGGCGTGAAAGGGCTGTGTTTTGATGAGTAAAGAAGTTGTGGGTGTGTCGAGGTTTGGCCCCTCACTGGCCAATCAGAACTTGCTCCATGGCGAAATATGTGGTTGCTTCAAGTTGTGTATTTGCTGTGTTTTTGTATTGCTTTGGAATCAACTCCAATTCCAATGTTAGTCTGTTATAGTTTGTTAAATGGCTTACAGAAACAAAATAACGAAATGTCGACCTATCTTTGCTAAATACGTTAACTTGAACCCATTTCCAGTCCACATTGTTCTAAGTAATTGCATGGCTTCAGTAGCTGATACAGGGGCTAGGCTTCCTGTAAATTGCATTATGGCTGAGCATGGACATGCCAAACATTGTCAATAAGCAAGATTAAATTCATTAAATTATTTATTGAATGATACTTACAGGTACCATTATTTCTTCCCATGGGTATATAATATTACAACAATACAGACTATGGAGGCGTTTAC
Organism: Coregonus lavaretus; assembly: GCF_964263955.1. Classification (NCBI taxonomy): domain Eukaryota; kingdom Metazoa; phylum Chordata; class Actinopteri; order Salmoniformes; family Salmonidae; genus Coregonus; species Coregonus lavaretus. Next base: position 76,475 of record NW_028158091.1, read on the forward strand.
ACCCATCCAAACTTTTCACAATAGCTGGACAAAGATCCAATATAACTAGAAAGGGAGAATGTCCACTCACTGTTATACTGCTCCTAAATAGGCTATGTTTAATGAACATACAGTGCCTTGCGAAAGTATTCACCCCCCTTGGCGTTTTTCCTATTTTGTTGAATTACAACCTGTAATTTAAATGGATTTTTATTTGGATTTCATGTAATAGACATACACAAAATAGTCCAAATTGGTGAAGTGAAATCAAAAAAATTACTTGGTGCGTGCATATTGTATGTATTCACCCCCTTTGCTATGAAGCCCCTAAATAAAGATCTGGTGCAACCAATTACCTTCAGAAGTAACATAATAAGTTAAATAAAGTCCACCTGGTGCAATCTATGTGTCACATGATCTGTCACATGATCTCAGTATATGTACACCTGTTCTGAAAGGCCCCAGAGTCTGCAACACGACTAAGCAAGGGGCACCACCAAGCAAGCGGCACCATGAAGACCAAGGAGCTCTCCAAACAGTTCAGGGACAAAGTTGTGGAGAAGTACAGATCAGAGTTGGGTTATAAAAAAATATCAGAAACTTTGAACATCCCACAGAGCACCATTAAATCCATTATTAAAAAATGGAAAGAATATGGCACCACAACAAACCTGCCAAGAGAGGGCCGCCCACCAAAACTCATGGACCAGGCAAGGAGGGCATTAATCAGAGAGGCAACAAAGAGACCAAAGATAACCCTGAAGGAGCTGCAAAGCTTCACAGCGGAGATTGGAGTATCTGTCCATAGGACCACTTTAAGCCGTACACTCCACAGAGCTGGGCTTTATGGAAGAGTGGCCAGAAAAAAGCCATTGCTTAAAGAAAAAAATAAGCAAACATGTTTGGTGTTCGCCAAAAGGCATGTGGGAGACTCCCCAAACATATGGAAGAAGGTACTCTGGTCAGATGAGACTAAAATTGAGCTTTTTGGCCATCAAGGAAAACGCTATGTCTGGTGCAAACCCAACACCTCTCATCACCCCGAGAACACCATCCCCACATTGAAGCATGGTGGTGGCAGCATCATGCTGTGGGGATGTTTTTCATCGGCAGGACTGGGAAACTGGTCAGAATTGAAAAAATGCAGGGAAATTCTTGAGGGAAACCTGTTTCAGTCTTCCAGAGATTTGAGACTGGGACTGAGGTTTACCTTCCAGCAGGACAATGACCCTAAGCATACTGCTAAAACAACACTTGAGTGGTTTAAGGGGAAACATTTAAATGTATTGGAATGGCCTAGTCAAAGCCCAGACCTCAATCCAATTGAGAATCTATGGTATGACTTAAAGATTGCTGTACACCAGCGGAACCCATCCAACTTGAAGGAGCTGGAGCAGTTTTGCCTTGAAGAATGGGAAAAAATCCCAGTGGCTAGGGGTGAATAGTTATGCACGCTCAAGTTTTCAGTTTTTTTGTCTTATTTCTTGTTTGTTTTACAACAAAAAATATTTTGTATCTTCAAAGTGGTAGGCATGTTGTGTAAATCAAATGATACAAACCCCCCCAAAATCCATTTTAATTCCAGGTTGTAAGGCAACAAAATAGGAAAAATGCGAAGGGGGATGAAAACTTTCGCAAGCCACTGTAATTGGAACCATTTTACAGATTAAATCACATTCACACATCTCGAGAAGTTGCATTGCAAGCGCGCCACGGACGTTGTCACCATAAAACCAGGATGGTGAATCATTCTAATAAGTTTGGTTGTAATAAAATTAAACGAAAACAAGCAATACGTTTAAAAAACAACAACAACAACAATAAATAAATGTAAAATGTAATGATATCATAAAACCTACACACATTGCTGTTGAACCAGCCTTCGTTGTAGTAGGTCTAAAGGAGGGCTAGGGTTTTTAACACAAGCCAATTTTACAGGTTACAGATAACTTCTAAATTATGTTAAACCTCTCATGATGGGCATGGACACGTAGCCTACATCATGGAGGGGGTTTTACGCAAGTCCAAAACGAGACCTGCATGGCTAAAATGTGGGCCTGCCTACAATACATTGATAAAAAGGGATTGTCAGCTAACTGTTTTACTCCTCTCAAACTTAATATTTTAATAAAGCTTTGGTGATTAAGATTTCTTTCCAAGCGGTCTCAGTAGCCAAACCCTTTATCGACAGTCTTGACTACTTCACGACTGCATTGGGCAGACAAAAAGAGAGGCGGGGAGGTTTTTAATCAAATGAAACAAAATGGGAAAAAACTGTAGTTTTTTATGTTTCTAAATACAAAGTATACAGGCACCAAACACACATTAGGCTACTCTTCTTCCAATGCGCATATGGGCAGTGTGCGTCACGGCTGGATAGGCTGCGTTTCCGCTGTCAAAATTAATGCCATAACCAACTGCGTTACCGCTAAAACCAGCTTTTGGTTGGTCTTACATAGCCCAATCAGCACTGCCTGAAATGTGCACTTTGGATCATGTTTTTAAGGACACACCTCAAATATTTCAACCCCGTCCATCTGAGCGCAAGTGAGCGTTAGGGCTGGAAAATGCCAGTGCGCCAGTTTCTACATGACAAAATTGCAAACTAACGTGCATTTGACACTAGCACCGCCTTAACGCCAGCCGAAAATAGAACCCATAAAGTAAAAAAAAGTCAAAGCATTCATAAAGTTGGCCCTCAAAACTGCAGTCTTGCTAAATGCAGAAAAATATGACTTTGCTCAGTGTGCCAAGTTAACCAGTTGAATAGAAACCTGTGCAGACACACAACACAACTGAAATGGCTTCCCATCAATGAACCCGCCAGCCAGGGTGAAGCATGGGAATTAACCCAGCTGTACGGACTGCATCGCTAGGCCATGGCTTCCCATGAAAGGTTTCAAGAAAGAAAAAGTCAATTGTTCACTTCGAAAGGGACAGGCAGGACAAGCAGGGAGAGGCACAGGAGGAGCGGCACCCATGGTGTGTGGGACATATCAAAATATTTGACAGGACTTCAGTATTATGAAAACCCCTCTTTTCTTTCCGTGGGGACAGTTATGGGGGACATCAAGGCCCCTGGCGGGGTCATGTCATTGTCTGGCCGCTGGGAGTTCAAAGCCGGCCTTCTATCCTTTAGGATGAAGTCAGTCTGCATTAATAGCATGTAATGAAATTAAGGCTTGTTGCTAAACTGGTTTCAATCAAACTGACTGCTTTTTCGTTGTGGGAGGGGTGACATGGGGTTGGGGGCGTCCCAGAATGTGTTGAAAGTCAGGGCTTTCCCAACAGAAAGGATAGATAGCAAGCAACTACAACAAAAAATATACAAAATAAGATGCATTTTTATAAATTTGAAGGATTTTTCTGTTTGTCAATGTTTTTGTCCCAACTAGAAACGTAAAGGTTTAGGGGTAACTTTTGTTCAATACAAACCTGTGTAGGAACAATGATACACCACATTATTGAGTACAAAATGTATGATCTCAGTCCTATGACATTCCAGAATTTAATTACATCAAGATGTGTTGAATTGTTTTGACATTTCACTGCTCATAAATAGCTTCACTGTTCTCTATCAAACAACTTTGGAATACGCTGGAATGTATTGTCCAAGTCATTTTTAAAATGCCTTCTTTTAGAATTTATAACTTGGGAGATCTGCAGTTGCACATGCATCTTCAAATTCCCTCATGCAGTTATGCATTTGAAAAATACAGTTTTCCGTCACCTATGTTCAGGTTGTTGGGTTGTGTGTGCGTGTGTAAGTGTGTGTGGTGCCTCTGTGTGTGCCCGTGCGTTCCTGCCTGTATGTGTGTATTTTAGCCTCAAGGCCTGTCTCCTGAGCCTACTGTCTCTTGCACCTCCACAGACCCCCCTTGTATCTAAAACTAATAGCTTTGAATCACTCTCTACCCTGCTGCTAATTTATTTGCTGGGGCATTATGGGAATAAATGTACCTGACATTCTATGTCTTTTGTGTCCCTCCCTTTTCATATTTAGTTGGACATATTCCTACAGATGCCGTTCTATTCAAACACGATTCTCTCCCCTTCCCGGAGAAGGAAGCAGGAGAGAGAGAAAAGACACCCAGCGCTAAACCTCTAGGTGCAGAAGGCAGTTAACGGTTGCTGATGATAGTAGGCAAACATTAACATAATAATTAGTGTCTTGTAATTGTTTCATTAAAACCAGTTGTTCCATTTCTCCTCGTGTTTTCCCTGAAGACGAGCTGAATTTGGACGACAGCCAGTGGGAGGAGGACATCCACGTTGTCACCGGAGCACTCAAGATGTTTTCCCTTTCTCTGTGTGTGTGTGTGTGTGCGTGTGTGTGTGTGTGTGTGTTCGTGTGTGTGCGTGTGTGAGAGAGAGAGAGAAAAAGAGAGAGTGTGTGTTTTAACCAGGAGCTGCCAGTACCACTGTTCCCATACATACAGCTTCTTTGGAGCCATGTGTAGCAAAGCTATAAGACAATATGGAAGTTAGTATACTAGACCACTTCTCTGTTTTTCATTGTTGGAAACCACCTCATTCAGGCGTCTGTAGGAATTTGGTAAGCAGGGAAAATATCCAGCAGTTAAAGCCATTTGTAATTAGATTGGGGGTTAGTCATGAGAAGTAAGTCCCTGGGTGACCTCCAAGCCAATAAAGAACAAGTAAATATGTACATACTGTTTGCATGAAGGTGTATGTTGACTTTAACACTGCGATACTGGAGGAATAGTAGCAGTAAGGTTTCCTGTTTCGTTTTTTTTATTTTATTTTTATTTTTATGAAGTGATACCTGCCATGCTTCATGCACCCGCCATGCTGCTACTAAAATACAAGTGTTCAGTGTGAATACACATTTTATACAACTATACCTGCCATGCTTCACCTTCTATAAAAGAGCAAGGGTCCACAGTGCTCATTTAAAGAGGAGCGCGTAGCAGTATCCACCTTGCTGCTTCTCCCCCCGGCTCCATCAGGAGGCATACCACTCATAGGGTTAGATCAGACCACCATGCCAATTACTGCTGGGAGAACGATGTCAGATAGACATACAGACACTCTTTTTAAGAGTTCAAATGACATGGGCGGTAATTTGACATGCTATATTTTCTTCTAAGAACTTGTGAGAAACATCTCCCATGCAGAGATGTTTTTGTTTATCCGAGAATCTGATCTAATCAAGAATAATTATTTCCGATACACCACATATCATTTGTAGGGGACCTCTGTTTATGAACCAATAGCATTGAGGGGAGGAGAACACATACATCTCTGGAGTGTTTTTAACACATACATTTTCATTTTCAAAAAGACAGATTTGTCTGCTGCCTGCACTAAAATAAAGCGATACACTCATACTGACAATGTTTCCGTCAACTTATTGAATCTTTGAAAAGACTGCAATTTTAGAGCAATAGAGCAATCCCCGGGTCTGAAAACATTGATGAACAAATAAATGTGAGCAATATGAACGTGTTTGTTTGTTTGTTTATTTTTTGTTTGTTAAACAAACAATATATTTTATTTGCTGCAGCGAATCCTAGAAAATCTCCTCAAAGACTGATTGGAGTCTTTGCACTGCAATTAACTCTCTGTCTCTGTTCTCTATCTATAAATCACATCCTGACTTCTCCATGTAGATGATGCTTGTGCCATTTACAAATTAACGCTATCAGCCATCTGTATGGGGGATTTCCAATAACAGTCCCAGATATCGGATATTCAGAGACGGCAGCGAAAAACAACTTTTAGAAAATCATTTCCATTCTTCATACAGTAGAAACGCAGTATAGCGAGTGCTAACAGATATATTCATTTTCTCGACATTTCGACGAACAAAAAACAGCGTGTGTTTGAAAATGATTGCACGTTTGTCGCTGTATCAGTCAAGCCAATACTCACATTTATCCCCACACTTTCCCTCTTCATAGCGTTTGAGTTATGAACCCGACTCTCCCACTCCACCACTGAGGATCATCTGAGTCAACTACCACACAGTTTATTACATTAGATGACAACTAGAGATGTCAAACATCTCCTACCTGTATGACCAGAGCATAGGATGAGAACAATAATGTTTCTATAACTATTTCACCCTATAAACCCAGACCTCCATCAAAAGAAGTTCTTATTTCTTTACATATTCATGTATTTAAGTGTGTATTTGTGTCTCAGAAATGTGTGTGTGAGTGTGTGTGTGTGTCTGCCCTCTCGTGTGTCTACTGATAACACTAATCCTGTTTATGTTCAGGGTTTTTTCTTGCTATATTGCAAATATACCTCGTATATCCATTTCCTGACTTGAAGGCGTGTAGAAATGCCACAGCAAAGCCTGGACCCTGCCCTGACAATCCGCCATGGAAGAGAAGACAGAAAGAGATCACATATTCAATTCGCCTCTGAATATGTAAAGTGCACCACAGTAGCCCCAACACTTCCTCCAGAGGAGAGCGCCACTCACAAAATTACCAGAACTATCTGGGCAATTGACAGCCTCCCCTGTGGTCAAATGGACCGGGGCTGTTCTGTGTTGAGAATGCAGCTCCCTCCCTACCCCCGGCTGGAGCTGCAGCTCTGTGGCTGTACACAGATTAATGTGGGGAGGCATACATCCATGCATCCAAAGCACCAGCGGCCTGTTTAGGGATGACTCTGATGCAGACACCACAGAGGCTGTCACTTTGTTATTTATCAACGATCATTACCTTACCTACACTGTGGTTATGATACATCTGATCACCTCTAATCACAATGGGATAAACTATGCCCTCTCAATTGATCTCCCTAGCTCTGTACACAATACGGATGGCACATTTAGTATATTGTGGTGCATCTCACTTTCTCTCCCACTCTCTCTTTTCTCACTCTTTCTTCTCTCTCACTCTCTTCTTCTCATTCCATTCCAATGAATCAGTTGGCAGGAAGTGGAGTATTCTAGCTAGCCCTGTGTCTGTGTAGTCGGACCACTGTGAACAAAGCAGCACCTCCACAGCGAACTGCTTGTTATCTCTGTAGTCTCTCACTACAGACCAGGAGTGTCTCTCTCTGTCTCTCTCTCTCCTGTATATAGACCGCATCCTTCTTATGCCAGAGATATGGAGGGAAAAGGAAAAGTCTTTGTTGATGGTCAAAGCAGGACAAAGACAAATTGATGTGCAACACAAAGAAGAATCTAGTTTGGATTTATCATCTGAAAAAGCATCTAAGGAATCCGAAACATAGTATATCTGAAATTGAAAGCTTCAGTTCCAGACAGTTATATCCTTTTCTCAAACTCTCACAATAGAATTGCATCCTGTGCTCCTTATTTCTCACCCAAATGTTCTCTCTGGCATAGGGGGAACATGTAGCTCAGGAGACTAGGTTGGGGGGAATCCTGGAGCCAGAGAAGGCCATGGCTCACCCTCAAACCCCGGGCAGATGCTCTCACCAGGGCCGTGGCCAGCACTCCTCACTCCTCCTGGTGACATGCCTTAGTCTCCGTCAGTCCAACTCTGCCCGAACCGGGGGCTGGACTTGACAGTTGACACCCTTAGCCCTCACCGCCCTCACCCCCACCCCTCCTCACCCTCCACCCCCAACCTTGTTTACGAATAAATTATGCCATTAAAGATGGCAAGTTTTTGCAGTAGCAACTGATGAACCCTGGAATGGTGCTTGTGCCATCTGCGTGTGTGTGAGGGGAGCAGCAGTCCATGGTCCACTGGGAGTGACGGCTGCCCCACTTTCCCCTCTCATGTCAGTGTGGACCATCTGATGGGCTAAAGACCAGTGTCACATGTCTAAATTTGGGTGCATGTACCAATGCCAGGGACAGAGTGTTTTCCAAAATACACAGGGCAATGGATGATAATGAGGAAGGCCATTTTAATTAGGGTTGTCCACAACCTGTGACAACATTCTGGACAGAGTTCTGGTTCTGGTCATTCTACCCCATTAAAATATGTTTTTAATGTCAATTCAATTGTTTTAATAATGTATGGAAAATGCCATATTGAAGTAAAACTATGCAGCAACAAATGAGCTTTGCTACACTATTTAATATACATCCACATTTGCTAACAGCTCCTAAACCAATCTCCAGCTTCTTTAGCTCCTTTTTTTTACTAAACAAACCCCAAAAGTGAGTCAGACCTGGAAAAAGCCAATGGCTAGTTGCATAGCTTGCTAATCATGTAAAAGAAACATCACAAAGAATAGGTAATTTGAAATACAAAAAGAATACGTAATTTGGAAAGCACATACATACCCAAGTGGCCAAATTATTTATGCCTAATGAATTGGGGGTGTGTATTCATTTGCAATTAACAGCATTTCTCTACTGTGCTAGGCCTACCTACCTGTCATTGAATGTGCTGGGCTCTGCAGCACATTTGCTACAGACCCAGAGGATCTCTCCATTATGATCCACATTCTGTAAGTATGCGATCCCTAAGAGCAGTAGACATGTTGGAGGGACCTTGTCTGGCTTCTGCTTCTTTAAATATAGCATGTTCTCCTGGGAATGTGTTTTACATATATAATTAACACAATAAGATGTTCTGAGGTTTCTATGTCTTTGTATCTTCGTGCCTGGTAGGGAGAGAAAGGAGGAGGAGAGCGAGGGGAGAGGGAGGGAGGGAGAGAGATGGAGTGAGAGAGAGAGCGAGAGAGAGAGAGAGAGAGAGAGAGAGAGAGAGAGAGAGAGAGAGAGAGAGAGAGATAGAGAGAGAGAGAGAGAGAAAGGTCTAGTCTACTGAGGTCTAATGGATATAGTTGATAGTAGCTTTTGTTGCCTTTCGGTCACTTCACTTGACGTAACACATAGCTGTGGGAATACACTGTGACGTGGGTCATCCTGAAGAGGATATACAACAGAGGCTAAATTCCCTCCTGCCAATACTTACACCACTCCAATGCTTTCATGCACATGACAGGAGGTGTGCAAATGCAAACTTCTGGAGAAGGGTAGAGAATCGGGGTGCACCAACGCCTCCCCACCAACACCTAGCCTCTCCCAGAAGTAGATGTCACTCCAATACATAGACAAAGTTGGGAGCACGCGCCCGAGGGCTCGACAGGAAATGAGCATTAATTGTATTAATGATGATGTTTGCACAAGCTCTTTCTCTCTCTCTCTCTCTCTCTCTTCTTCCCCTCTCTTCCTCCCTTTCACCAACTGCATGAATGAACATCACATTTCCCAAAAAGTCTGGGGTTTAAGTGAAGTATATTTAGAAAAGCTGGCTAGGGGTGAAGGTCTGGTTAGGGCCCTTGTTGAGGCCCCGGCCCCCGATCGCTGGGACCCATAACATCCATCAACAGTAATAAAGCTCTTTGACACAGTGGTCCGAGCTCATCCATCATTCCTCATTTAAGACACGTTTGGCTTTCCACTGACAGACGTGAGGGATTGTTGTCATTAGAAGCAGATCTTTTGTTTTGATGGCCCTTTTAATAGGGTTGCATTAGGGAAAGTCCTAGGGGCCAGTTTTGGGGTGATTAAGCAAGCAACACATTTACAAGAGTCTAATTGAGACTACAATGCCAGGAACCTACGGAGTGCTGCACCCTATAATGAAGTTCTGCAATTCCGCAGTTCCGTGAAAATGCTGAAGTATTGCCATTGTGGGGGTTAGCTAGCCTATACGATGGACTGAGTACTAATGCAATGCACTTTAGGGTGTTGTGGCAGAGGTGTTTAAAAAGTCATAAGACACATTTAGAGGATAGAGATAGGATCATTACAGTAGTGAAAGTGAACTTGTTTTGTCACGCATGCAACTTTGTTATTGTATGAGTAGCTTGGACTAGCCTGTTCGGCATCCAGATTGTGATTAGATTTTATTTTTTTATCCAACTGATTTTCTCTTTGCAATTAATTAAATCAGGTAAAGTGGGAATACGTTTGTCTGCCCTCGATGATACATACATGGGCATATTACGGGTTGTTTGGAGACTAACCCATGGCCTAATTTTTAGGATGATAACAGACAAGACAGGGAACAGACATGAGGGAAAATGAAGCAATAATCACCTGCGATGGAGGACACTTCCTCTGTGCCAGGAGCAATCACATTAGATGTTTTATTTATACCTCTGTTACTGCTGAAATACTTGAAAAGTGGGTCATTGAGACCCTGATTTCTAGAAACTTACTTTGAAATGAAATATCCATGTTTTATTTTCTCCTGTTAAACATACTTTTGTATCCGATTCCCCAGTGCCTATTACTCATTAAAAATGTTTAACAACATTTTAATTGAATAATTAATTACCTTCTGCTTGAACCCCCCCCCCCTAAACTTCAACAGGGGAGTCATCAAAAGCAGAGAGAAGGCAGCCATCACTGATAGGAAGTAACAGAAACTAGTTGTTTTGGCGCGGAAAGATGACATCAGCAGCAGAGAATCGTAGTGCAGCGGGGTGCATTTTTTTAGTCGGTCTGAATATTTATCCGAATGTGAGAATTGTGCCATTCAGAAATATTTGCCAAAGATCTGCCACAATGCCAAATGTAAAACCGAACACTATGTTCTCAATGTAATTGCATTTGTAAAATTCAAAGCTGGCATATACCAGTTCTTAATGAACTAGACTACAAATTGTATGTCCATATGCATTCGCAAAATCAAAAGGTGATCAACCTAAGCTAGTGCATCAGAAGTAGACTGCATCTACTATATTGTTGATAGGGATGACTACACATATTGGGCTCCATAATGATCCACAGACAAAGTGAAATTGCATTTTTTAAGTGTTTAATTTCACAATAATCTATCAATTGACACCCATTGAGATCCATTATGCCTTTCTGTGTGCTCCAATGCTCTTTTGACTACTCTACAGTCCACAACTCCATTGCAGCCCACCAACCCAACACCTCTCCCTCTCTCTCTCCTTTTCTCTCTCCCTCTCTCTCTTCCTTTCCTTTGTCTGTCTCTTCTTTCTCTCTCGTCTCCTTGTCGCCTATTTAGCCTGTGCATTTGATTAGTTAATCGTCTCTAGTCCTCAGGTGGGGCAAGCGCTCTGCTTCTCGTCGAGCTCGCCAAGCTGTTCTGTTGGAAGGGAAAGCAAGCAGCTGTGTTTACAGCCTGCCTGGGTCTTGGCGTACATTTACCAGAATCTATTATTCAGATCTCTCAGTATCAGAGCGAGATCTCCAGCCACCTGTCTTGCTGACAAGCTCACCCTTTTGTGAGCTTTCTGTTCGGAGCAAATTATGCTCATGTTGATGAATTGAGTTTTTATGAGTATTGCTAACCAACATTCCCTCCCGCGCCGAGCCAGGGGCACCCGGCCCTGTTGTGTGAGAGAGTCTCTAGTCAATGAGCAAATGTTTGGAAGAATTTAGGCTCATCCAGTAACAATCACAACCGTTTTCTCTCTCTTTCCCCTCACTTGAAAAATATGACGGTACTTGTCAGGTGGACGATTTTGTGTACTGAGTTAATGTTGTAATGTTGTGTCTGTTGTGTGTTGTGTGTTGTGTGTTGTGTGCGTGCGTGTGTCTGTGTGTGCACGTGCCCTCGCGTGTGTGTGCTTGTGTTTATGCCCAACTGTCTCTGATTGCTTTCGCATTTGATCCTTTTCTTATTGCTATTAACCCTCTACTTTAATCAACTAAGGAGAAAGTGTGACGTTCTGATATGCGGTGCTAAAGAACAAAGGGGGCTTTGAGAATTGCTTTTCTTTGAGATGCAGATACCTGATGGCTTTGAGGCGAACTATCTCCTTCCCTTGGACTCCATGTCTGCATTTTTAATTAACGGAAGGTACATTAACTCATCACAAGTGACGATAAGCACCCAGATAAGTTATAACATGATTCATAATTTATAATGATTTTTGCTTTCATCTTCACTTCTAGTTTGCATAAAACTAATTACTCTGTAAATTGATATTCATTTCAATATTCTTGCCATAGCAATGTAAATCATTCTAGCTATGGAATTAAATGCTGCATACAGGGAGGGTGTTTTGCACAATGTGAAAGATAAAGGAAATGCAGTTATATTGTATATGTGAAACACAAAGTCATAGCCATGCTATAGAGAAAACATTAAATAAGAATTAGATAATGAGAGAATTCAGATTGCAAAGCAATGGCTTGGATTTTACTCTTGTGAAGGCCAGGGAAGGGCAATTTCACCAGATGCATTCCTACTACACGATTCTATAAAAAAAGGACTTGGGACTGAAACGAGCTGGATGTAGGAAGGCACTTGCAAGACACCAATGTGATTTCTGTGTTTATTTATACACATTGTTGCCTTGCAAGTCTGCTAGTCCATTTCCAATTCACTTTCGATTAAAGTGTCCCTGCAGGAGCTTGTGTGAGGCTGAGTTTAGGGTAAGGTGATGGCGGCAGTAGAAAGCATAAATCATAGCAGGTCCAAGGAATAGTAATCCTCACCGAACATTTTGGACTGATTGATATAAATAACATTGTACCCACCATCTGTCCAAACCCAGGGACCTTTCCAGTTAGTGTTGAGCTGCAACGGCAGAATAATTAATGAATGGTGTCCTTTGTTCGGGTAATAAAGACAAGACAAATTATGTTATAATCCAACTGCTGCTCGTTTGTCACGGCCAAATAAAATGTCAAATAAAAGTGAGGGGGCCACAGTGTTTGTTTAATGGAGTGAATGGAGGCAGGCGATGCTACCTGTTCCAATGGTTGACAGGAGGGAGGGGAAAGGAGGGAAAGCCTATAAAGCTGAGTAAGACGCTAAACCCAGTGAAATCGACCAAATCACGTTAATCACTCCTCCTCAATTTCATATTCCACGTTTGTGTAGGTGTGTAGGTGGGTAAAATGGCGAATGCGGTTTCCCTATGCATCCCTGTTCAATTTGGAGTCAAAGCTATGCAGAATAATTATACATGTATTTATGAGGAAGTAAAGAATATTACTATACATAAATCAGTTTGTGGAATCAGGAGCGAGGATCTGGAGTTATAACAGGTTGAAATGGTGATGATCAGTATGCAACGCGTGAAACAACGTTTTCAGGTATTCATGGACTGAGATCTAGGTTGGATCTCTAATATTGATCTGTAGAAACACCTCAATTGAATTTATATCCCCCATCTTACACGTCTCTACGTAAACTGTATAGTTATCTTTTGAGCTGAAAACTAAACTCCATTTAACTAAGGAGTCTAAGGAGCCATGTTTGAAAACTAAGTTTGAGTCAACTGATTTATATTCATAACATGAGAGTAAACTTTGATGCATCAAACAACCAACTATCCAGATATAGGAAATCACTTGGCTTTGGTCAACTTTTGATTGATGGACACATCTACATACAAATGAAATATATGAGGTAAGTAGTATATTAGCTACAAATACAGCAGTACACGCTTAGAAAAAAAGGTGCTATCTAGAACCTAAAAGGGTTCCTCGGCTGTCCCCATAGGAGAACGCTTTGAATAACCCTTTTTGGTTCCAGGTAAAACCCTTTTGGTTCCAGGTAGAAGAACCCTTTTGAGTTCCACGTAGAACCTTTTACACAGAGGGTTCTACATGGAACCCAAAATAGTTCTACCTGGAACCAAAAAAGCGTTGCACCTGGAACCAAAATGGGTTCTCCTATCCATGGGGAGAGCTTTTAGGAAGCCTTTTTTCTAAGAGTGTAGGAATGGGGGTGATCTAAGGACGGATTGGAGAGCAACCTGCATGTTTCATTGAGTCAAGACAAGGACAAGGGAGAGTATTACACCTACTAATACAGGCTGAGGGAGACATGAGGGAGTCCCCTGCCTATACTGCTACTGCCTATCCCAGACGCCTATCTATTATCCACCATCTTGATTAAAGGGTCAACATAGACTAGGCTAGATGAATGGATGGGCCACATTTGATACAACATTCTGACACTTTACAGTAAACACAGACCTCATATCATTATTGAAGTTGATAGGACAATCTAGATCCATAGATACATACTGTATATGCTTATTCCATCCATGTCAAATTCTCAGAAGACTAGCATTATATCCATACTAACAAAAGGGAGAGCTGCATTGTGCAATCAACGTCGCTCCGTACATATTAAGTAGCACAACATCTCAACCGGAGTTCATTTTAATTAGAGGGGAATTTGATCAGGCCCGTCTCCCACAGGCGTCCGTCTTTTGATGTTAATGAAACAAGCAGTACCTTGGATAAGCAGCAGACTCTTTCTCTCCGAAGGGTGATGAGAGAAAGTTCTCAGCGAGCAGAGCCACAGCTCAAAACTACAGGGAGGTGTCAAAGGAAACACTGTGATCTTCAGGCTGTGTTGGGACACAATGAATGAACTCCTGGAAGCCGATGAGGTACTCTGAGGGATTATCAATGTTAATGCATCGTCTCTGTCTTCGTTATGCCGGTATGTATGGTGGTACATAATGAATTATTAGGATTTTTGTATATATTATTATTTGAATGAATTATTTTGGATATCAGATGTTGATTGCCAAGGACTGTTATAAATATGCAGGTTGACATAAAGAGCCGTGATATTCTGAGATATACTAAATGTCATGTACTTAAGGTCCTCTGCTTTATTGTGTTTTATTGAATTTTATTGTATTTTATTTTCCCCATAAAAATAGAATCATCGGTCAGTAATAATTGTCTCTGTCTGTGCTCCTTGTTGCATGTGAGGCTGATCCTTATATGACCAAACAAGTCATTTAAGTGAAAGAGTAAATAATTAAACAAGTTGTTAAATGGATGAATAGGTTAAAGTTCTGGGCCTGGTCTGTTGGGAACTACCTATGGCCAAAGGGTAGCTCTGCTCTCTCTCTCTCTCTCTCTCTCTCTCTCTCTCTCTCTCTCTCTCTCTCTCTCTCTCTCTCTCTCTCTCTCTCTCTCTCTCTCTATCTCTTATCCCCCCCTCTCTCTGCCCTCTCTCTCTCTAATCCCCCCCTCTCTCTGCCCTCTCTCTCTCTAATTCCATGTCCGTTGTGTCCGTCTCTACAACGTTCGCAACCCTGGCACCCGTACAGGCATCTGCCGCCTGGCATCGATGCCAGCTCTGCCAGTTCACCGCATACATACAAACATCTGCTTCCCAGCACAAAGGGGACACACAGCTACTTGACAGGTTAGCCCTGGCTCAGTCTGGCCTCGCTGCCCCAGTCCTCTATACAAACAGCTGAATGTTTCCTGTCAAGCCATTAGCTGTGATAGGATCAGTACAGGCCCCATTAAGCCATCAGTGTCCACCTGTGATAAAGACAGCCATTTGTTTTCTTAAAGCCCACTTAATGTCTGTTTAACTCAATTTGTCAGGAAATGCACAACAATTTCCTTCTCGGCCTGCCCTAGAAATATGGTTGGTAGGGATTCAAAATTCAAAAACTGAAGGAGGGAGCAGTCGGGAGGTCAGGATACATATTCAAATGAGGGTATTAAATTGCTCTCCTCTCGTATTTTAAGTGTCATGTTGTGTGGGGGTAGGAGTGAGAGGTGGTGTGTGTTTTTTCCCTCTCCCCTCTCAAAGCTGATTTCTGGACAGCGGCTTGGGAGGTCTAGTAGTTGTTCCATCCATTAGCCTCGGTCCATGGCCCTTGCCTTTCACTGAGAGCCTAGATACACTATCCAGTGTGAAGAATTATTGATACATCTGATGTAGCGGAGCCAAGTAAAGACATGATCGGCCTCACTAAAATCACAGTATGAAATTAGATTCCTAAATCACCACCCCACCAATACACAAGCACGTACCTCGCCTTCGCATACACATGTACACATACACCACCTCCCAAGTGTAGCAACTTAACAGCCCGCAAACATCTGTTTAGGTTTTGTCGGAAGATTCGTCTGAGAAATTGGAAAAAGGCACATGACCCTTTGATCCGTGCTGATCCCAAGTGCTCCGAGAACTAAAGCAAAGATTTACAAGACTACCGCTACCCCTGCTCCTGTTCCTGGTGCTCCCCTGGTGAGGTTGCGTCCGCCCGGGCCGGTGAGGCAGGAACCAGAGAGGCCCCCACCCGGTAGCGGTGGAGTGGTATTGTCGACATCTGTCGTGGTTGGAGAGCTCAGTGCACAGGAAATGGGGTGTCACTGGGAGTGCTAGTTGGCCATTATCCTGGCATCCTAATGGAGTGTGGGCAGTTCGCAGGGGAGGGCGAGGGGAGAGAGGGGGAGGGGGGTCTCTGGATGGGCATGTTTACGCACAGTTGGGCAGAGACAGCTACCGCTCTTCCTCCCCCCTCACCCTCCACCTCCCTCACCCACCTCCCCCTCTGTGCCTGCTTCCCTGCTTCCCATCTGCCTGTACCCAACTGCCCCCGACGGGATGGGGATGAGGCTGGAGCAGGGAGCATGCGCCAGACAGGGCCCCGAGCTCCTACAGGAGGCAGAGAGGCATTAGGCCATTAGGCAACTCAACACGCCGGCATGTGATTGGAAACACACAGCGAACAAGTGTCCTCTCTGTGTGGAGGCTAACCTCATGCTAGGAAATCGATGTGCTGTGGCAATATACAGTACCATCAATATAATGTAGTCTACCTGCCTCGAATGGTCTGGACACTGCAGTTTACTAAGATGTTAGGGGAAATCAGAAAATACTATTAATGGTCTCAGGTGGATATATCTTGATAAATTAACAAAATAACAGATTAAATTGCATTATTTCTACAACAGTTGATGGCGAGATGCCCACAAATCCCCTCCATCATATATCATACATATAGATCAACCAGCATCTGAATATGTGACCTGTGGTTCTAATGTAATCCAGTGAGTGAGGTGGTTGGACTAAGACCTTCATTAGTCTTCACAGGCAGGCCATTAGTACCGCGGTAAAGTCACTACCTATTTACTCTCCCTGGACAGTAATGGACTAATGTGTTGGTGAGTAAGTAGCTACGTCCCTAATGGTACCCTGCACCCTATGTAGTACACTACTTTTGACGAGAGCCCTGGTCAAAAGTAGTGCACTATATAGGGAATAGGATTCCATTTGGTATGCACACAATGTATTAAGTGTGCCTCTACAGCCTCTGGTGCTTCATCAATACAGCGGTCCTAATGCAGGCAGCACAAGGATTATCACAAGTGTCAGATGCTAAGCCACTAAAACTTAAAAGAATCCATTCATTTGGCACGCTACCTCTCCATGGCAATTATATATAGTAACACTAGTGTCATGAAAAAAAATGTGTTCCCAACTTACATGGAATAAGTTCAATTGATATAGACATTTACATTTACATTTTAGTCATTTAGCAGACGCTCTTAACCAGAGCGACTTACAGGAGCAATTAGGGTTAAGTGCCTTGCTCAAGGGCACATTAACGTCATTTAGCAGACGCTCTTAGCCAGAGCGACTCACAAATTGGTGCGTTCACCCTATAGCCAGTGGGATAACCACTTTACAATTTGGGGGGGGGGGGGGGGGGGGGGGGGGGGGGGGGGGGGTTAGAAGGAATACTTTATCCTATCCCAGGTATTCCTTAAAGAGGTGGGGTTTCAAATGTCTCCGGAAGGTGGTGAGTGACTCCGCTGTCCTGGCGTCGTGAGGGAGCTTGTTCCACCATTGGGGTGCCAGAGCAGCGAACAGTTTTGACTGGGCTGAGCGGGAGCTGTGCTTCCGCAGAGGAAGGGGAGCCAGCAGGCCAGAGGTGGATGAACGCAATGTCCTCGTTTGGGTGTAGGGACTGATCAGAGCCTGAAGGTACAGAGGTGCCGTTCCCCTCACTGCTCCATAGGCAAGCACCATGGTCTTGTAGCGGATGCGAGCTTCAACTGGAAGCCAGTGGAGTGTGCGGAGGAGGGGGGTGACGTGAGAGAACTTGGGAAGGTTGAACACCAGACGGGCTGCGGCATTCTGGATGAGTTGTAGGGGTTTAATGGCACAGGCAGGGAGCCCAGCCAACAGCGAGTTGCAGTAGTTCAGACGGGAGATGACAAGTGCCTGGACCAGGACCTGCGCCGCTTCCTGTGTAAGGCAGGGTCGCACTCTCCGAATGTTGTAGAGCATGAACCTGCAGGAGCGGGTCACCGCCTTGATGTTGGCGGAGAACGACAGGGTGTTGTCCAGGGTCACGCCTAGGCTCTTCGCACTCTGGGAGGAGGACACAGCGGAGTTGTCAACCGTGATGGCGAGATCATGGAACGGGCAGTCCTTCCCCGGGAGGAAGAGCAGCTCCGTCTTGCCAGGGTTCAGCTTGAGGTGGTGATCCGTCATCCATACTGATATGTCTGCCAGACATGCAGAGATGCGATTCGCCACCTGGTTATCAGAAGGGGGAAAGGAGAAGATTAGTTGTGTATCGTCAGCGTAGCAATGATAGGAGAGACCATGTGAGGATATGACAGAGCCAAGTGACTTGGTGTATAGGGAGAAAAGGAGAGGGCCCAGAACCGATCCCTGGGGGACACCAGTGGTGAGAGCACATGGTGCGGAGACAGCTTCCCGCCACGCCACTTGGTAGGAGCGACCGGTCAGGTAGGACGCAATCCAGGAGTGAGCCGCGCCGGAGATGCCCATCTCGGAGAGGGTGGAGAGGAGGATCTGATGGTTCACAGTATCAAAGGCAGCAGACAGGTCTAGAAGGACAAGAGCAGAGGAGAGAGAGTTAGCTTTAGCAGTGCGGAGAGTCTCCGTGACACAGAGAAGAGCAGTCTCAGTTGAATGACCAGTCCTGAAACCTGATTGGTTTGGATCAAGAAGGTCATTCTGAGAGAGATAGCAAGAGAGTTGGCTAAAGACGGCACGCTCAATAGTTTTGGAAAGAAAAGAAAGAAGGGATACTGGTCTGTAGAAGGGATACTGGTCTATAGAAATATATACGCTCAAAAAAATAAAGGGAACACTTAAACAACACAATGTAACTCCAAGTCAATCACACTTCTGTGAAATCAAACTGTCCACTTAGGAAGCAAAACTGATTGACAATACATTTCACATGCTGTTGTGCAAATGGAATAGACAACAGGTGGAAATTATAGGCAATTAGCAAGACACCCCCAATAAAGAAGTGGTTCTGCAGGTGGTGACCACAGACCACTTCTCAGTTCCTATGCTTCCTGGCTGATGTTTTGGTCACTTTTGAATGCTGGCGGTGCTTTCACTCTAGTGGTAGCATGAGACGGAGTCTACAACCCACACAAGTGGCTCAGGTAGTGCAGCTCATCCAGGATGGCACATCAATGCGAGCTGTGGCAAGAAGGTTTGCTGTGTCTGTCAGCGTAGTGTCCAGAGCATGGAGTCGCTACCAGGAGACAGGCCAGTACATCAGGAGACGTGGAGGAGGCCGTAGGAGGGCAACAACCCAGCAGCAGGACCGCTACCTCCGCCTTTGTGCAAGGAAGAGCAGGAGGAGAACTGCCAGAGCCCTGCAAAATGACCTCCAGCAGGCCACAAATGTGCATGTGTCTGCTCAAATGGTCAGAAACAGACTCCATGAGGGTGGTATGAGGGCCCAACGTCCACAGGTGGGGGTTGTGCTTACAGCTCAACACCGTGCAGGACGTTTGGCATTTGCCAGAGAACACCAAGATTGGCAAATTCGCCACTGGCGCCCTGTGCTCTTCACAGATGAAAGCAGGTTCACACTGAGCACATGTGACAGACGTGACAGAGTCTGGAGACGCCGCGGAGAACGTTCTGCTGCCTGCAACATCCTCCAACATGACCGGTTTGGCGGTGGGTCAGTCATGGTGTGGGGTGGCATTTCTTTGGGGGGCCGCACAGCCCTCCATGTGCTCGCCAGAGGTAGCCTGACTGCCATTAGGTACCGAGATGAGATCCTCAGACCCCTTGTGAGACCATATGCTGGTGCGGTTGGCCCTGGGTTCCTCCTAATGCAAGACAATGCTAGACCTCATGTGGCTGGAGTGTGTCAGCAGTTCCTGCAAGAGGAAGGCATTGATGCTATGGACCGCCCGTTCCCCAGACCTGAATCCACATCAGTACATCTGGGACATTATGTCTCGCTCCATCCACCAACGCCACGGTGCACCACAGACTGTCCAGGAGTTGGCGGATGCTTTAGTCCAGGTCTGGAAGGAGATCCCTCAGGAGACCATCCGCCACCTCATCAGGAGCATGCCCAGGCGTTGTAGGGAGGTCATACAGGCACGTGGAGGCCACACACACTACTGAGCCTCATTTTGACTTGTTTTAAGGACATTACATCAAAGTTGGATCAGCCTGTAGTGTGGTTTTCCACTTTAATTTTGAGGGTGACTCCAACTCCAGACCTCCATGGGGCGAAAAATTTGATTTCCATTGATCATTTTTGTGTGATTTTGTTGTCAGCACATTCAACTATGTAAAGAAAAAAGTATTTAATAAGATTATTTCATTCATTCAGATCTAGGATGTGTTGTTTAAGTGTTACCTTTATTTCTTTGAGCAGTGTATATATATTAACCATAGTGTCAATAAAAAGGTGTTCCTCACACATATGGATGTTCCTTACTTCCATCAGTTGAATGAATGTATAGATAGATACATTGATTAATAGTATAGAAACATACTGGTTGGCCACAGTAAAACATGTACGTCATAATTGTCCAACCCATTTTTTACGCTGTGTATGATATTATGATAGTGTCCAATGTGGAAAATGGCTTTCACATCAATAAGACTTGTGATCGACTGCTCTCATTTATCACTTCTGCAGACCTACGGACTACATAAAGATCCCATCTCTTTGTCAAACGTTGTTCAAAGACAAATTGTCCCCCCACCCCTCACACACTCACACTCTCTCTCTCTCTCTCTCTCTCTCTCTCTCTCTCTCTCTCTCTCTCTCTCTCTCTCTCTCTCTCTCACACACACACACACACACACATGCACACACACACACACACACACACACACACACACACATACACACAATCCCACACACACACACCATTACCAAACACGTCATGATTGATGCCTCAGTTTCCCCCAGGGTCAAAGGTCGTCCACCGCTCCCCCAAGGAAGATAGATGAGTCTCAGTTTAGCAGTTAGACACCTCTCTCACTCAGCCTTGTTTTCTTTACCATAACTAAGGATTAACCAACACCAACCAGCCAACCAGCCTGAGTGTGTGTGTGTGTGTGTGTGTGTGTGTGTGTGTGTGTGTGTGTGTGTGTGTGTGTGTGTGTGTGTGTGTGTGTCTCTGAGGAGGGGCTGTGATGGTAAATGATTAGGGCTGGGTGTTGGTTGCAATACAAACTGATGGTATTCCTGTAATTGGAATCATTGTCCATTATACTGCAGAAGTGGCACTAATTCTTCTCAGAAACAGCAATTAGAAAACTAACAACATTCACTTAAATTCACAATTCACTCCTGTGCATTGTGCAAGTTCTTGCTAACAAACACACACACAACCAGTCTGGTTGCACTACTAAACTGAGTGTATAAAACATTAGGAACACCTTCTTATTCCATGACAGACTGACCAGGTGAATCCAGGTGGAAGCTATGATCCCTTGTTAAATCCACTTCAATCAGTGTAGATGAAGGGGAGGAGACATGTTAAATAAGGATTTTTAAGCCTTGAGACAATTGAGATATTGATTATGTGTGTGTGCCATTCAGAGTGTGAATGGGCAAGACAAAATATTGAAGTGCCTTAGAACGAGGTATGGTAGTAGGTGCCAGAAACATCAGTTTGTGTCAAGAACTGCAATGCCGCTGAGTTTTTCACGCTCAACAGTTTCCCGTGAGTATCAAGAATGGTCCACCACCCAAAGGACATCCAGCCAACTTGACACAACTGTGGGCAGCATTGGAGTCAACATGGGCCAGCATCCCTGTGGAATGCTTTCGACACCTTGTACAGTCCATGCCCTGACGAATTGAGGCTGTTCTGAATATTCAATATAATGGGATCATTTGAACAAATGCACAACAAATCCAGGCTGGTTTGAAGGGCATTTCATCCCCAGCTATTGTCTTGTATAGGCCTTAACCCTCTCCAGTTGGAAATGAGACATACTGTATCACACATGGTCCCCTGCATTACACTGAGCCAGAATGAGTGTCATGTGATTCTTCTTCCTCCTCTTTCGTATTTTTGATGGAATGAACTTACTACCACCAATCACAGTAAATA